>NW_022162995.1:0-25000 GCF_008728515.1 Papio anubis | reverse complement strand
CATGATATTAGAAAAAGAAGATGAGAAATGGAAAAGAACCTAGAAAAGTGAGAAGTGAACCTAAAAAATAATGGTGATGGAGACTTTTTTTAAAAAAGCAATGGAATAGTTGCTAGAATGAAGGAGGAAATGGACCAGGAGTGGATATAGTAATTAGATAATGGAAAGGGAATGAAAGAGGAGGTGATTGGAGAAGTAACATATTAACATAGGCACATGCTGAACTCTATAACCATGAAACATTTAGTCATCTAAATGTATGATAGTAAAAATTTAGAAATGTGAAAAAAGTGATTGTTAGTGCAATGAACACGTTAAATATTGAAATAATTATTAGCATTTGTATAATGTTTTTCTGGTATTGACCACCCTATCATATTATTCTCACATATATTCAAAAGAACAAAACATCCACATTTTACTGATTATGATAACGTTGAGGTACTAACACTAATAACAGTTTCTAATCTAAAAATGTCATAACAAGTGATAACTATTCTATTACTACATGGGTGAGACACTATTCAAAAAAAAATTTGTGAATTATCTATTTAACAATGTATTAATATATAGCAAGTAAAAAAGCCATTAAAAAGGAGGGCGTTTGGCATATTTAACATTCAGCAAGGAGGTCTGTGACTAGGGGAAAAGACCGAATGTGTAGCAGGAAAATGAGGTTAGATAAATAACAAGGGCTAAAATAAGTAGGACTTTAATAAGTTATTGTAAGGTCACAGCTTTACTCTGAGCAAGTATAAAGTCTTTGAAGCACTGAATGAAGAGTAGCGACATGATACAATGTGTCTTTTTAAAAAGCATCTTTCCCCTGCATATGGCAAATAGATTGTAGATAACAAATATGAAAACAATGGGACCAAATAGAAGAATAATGAAAAAAATACCAATGAATGTTGATGGTGGTTTGAATATGAGAGATTGTGGTGTGAATGGAGAGGGTCATTTTGTACTTGTATTTTGAAGGAATATACAACAGAATTTGCTCACGAATTAAATGTAGAATATGAGAAGAAGAGCATAAACAAGAATGATTTCAAAATTCTGAGTTCAAGGTCCTTGAAAAATGGAGTCGTCATTTAATAAGATGTAATAGACACTAGAAAAAGCAAGTTTAAGAAAATAAATGGTTTATATTTAACATATTAATGACTTTTTATTGGACATCTACTTAATATGGGATTTTCAGAAATCAAAGCTTGAAGCAAAAGTTTACGTGTAAATGTGCTGTTCGAAAGTGCAATCATTGAGAAGCAAGTGTGAAGGAAAGGGGAAATAAGGTAGGAAAGGAACAAGAACAAATATTGGTGCATAACTGGGTTATCTGATTCTTGGGTCAAGCTCCTATCAATAACTCAAACTCACAGGATTTCCAAGAGGTCATATAATACAAAGCACTGCAAAGGAGAGGTCCAGGAGGAAGAAGGGATATGAATTTCTCCACCAATTCTTTTTCTGCAATCACAGATTAACCTCAAGAGTAGTAACTACTCGATACCTCCAAATTTTGTATTTATGCGCAATAAGAATATGGTATATGCTTCAGAAATAGTAGAGAAGCTGTGGGATGGGAAATAAAGCATAGCATTAAGGGCAAGTTGTAAAGCACTGTCTGGCTGTTCTCATAGTGAGTTTGTTGCCTCAGCCATTGACTGGATTAAAATCAGACTAACTTGGTGTATTAGTCTATTCTCACACTGTTATAAAGAAATACTGGAGACTGGGTAATTTATAAAGAAAAGAGTCATGATTGACTCACACATTTGCAGGCTATATAGGAAGCATAGTGGATTTTGCTTCTGGGAAGGACTCAGACAGTTTCCAATTACGTTGGAAAGCAAAGGGGAGTTAGGAGCTTCACCTGACTGCTACAGGAAGAAGAGAGAGAAGGGGCAGGTGCTACACACTTTTAAGCAACCAGATATCATGAGAACTCACTATTGTGATGATAACACTAAGTGGGGGTGGTGTTAAATCATGAGAACCCACCTCCATGATCAAATCACCTCCCACTGGGCCCCAACTTCAGCACTGAGGTTACATTTCAACATGAGATTTGGGCGGGGACACAGAGGCAAACCATCATTCCACACCTGGCACCTCTGAAATCTCAAGACCTTCTCACATTTCAGAATACAATCATGCCTTCCCAACAGTCCACCAAAGTCTTAACTCATTCTAGCATTAACTCAAAAGTCCACAGTCTGAAGTCTCATCTAAGACAAGGCTAGTCTGTTCCACTTATGAGCCTGTAAAATAAAAAACGAGTTAGTTACTTCCAAGATACCTTAGAGGTAAAGGCATTGAGTAATTACTACCAATCCAAAAGGGAGAAATCTGCCAATTAAAGGAGCTACAGGTCCCATGCATATCTGAAACCCAACAGGACAGTCATTAACTCTTAATGCTCCAAAATAATCTCCTTTGACCCCATGTCTCACCATGTCATACAAGTGCAAGGGGTGGGCTCCCAAAGCCTTGGGCAGTTTTACCCTTGTGGCTTTGACAATTTCAGCCCCCACAGTTTCTTTCAGGGGCTGGCATTGAGTGCTTGCTGCTTTTTCAGGTGCAGGGTGCAGGCTGTTGGTGGATCTACTATTCTGGGGTCTGGAGGATGGTGCTCCACTTCTCACAGTTCCACTAGGAAGTGCACCAGTGGGGGCTCTGAATAGGAGATCTAACTCCAGATATCCCCTCTGCACTGCCCTGGTAGAGATTCCACGAGGGCTCTGCCCTGAAGCAGGCTTCTGCGTGGACATTAGGCATTTCCATATATCCTCTGAAATCTAGGTGGAGTCTTTCAAACCTCGACTCTTGCATTCTGTGCACCCACAGGCTTAACACAACATGGAGGCCACCAAGACTTATAGCTTGTGCCTCTGAAGCAGTGGCCTGAGCAGTACCTTGTCCCGTTTTACCTATGGCTGGAGGTTGAGTGGTTGGGAAGCAGAGAGCATCCCAAGGCTGCACAGGGCAGTGGGGTCATGAGTCTGGCCCACAAAATCATTGTCTTTGTAGGCTTCATGGCCTGTAATTGGAGGGGCTGCCACAAAGGTCTCTGAAATGCCTTTGAGGTCTTTCCCTATTGTCTTTGCTATTAGGACTTGACTCCTCTTTACTTATGCAAATTTCTGCAACCTGTTTGAATTCCACCACTGAAAATGGGCTTTTCTTTTCTATGAAATGGACAGGCTGCAAACCTTTACCCTCTGCTTCTCTTTTAAATATAAGTTCTAGTTTCAGATCATTTATTTACTCATGTATGTGAGCATAGATTGTTAGAAGCAGCCAGTGCACATCTTGAGTGCTCGGCTATTCAGAAATTTCTCTCACCAGATACTCTAAATCATCACTCTCAAGTTCAAATTCTCTTATCCCTAGAGTAGGGGCAAAATGCAGTCAGGCTCTTTGCTAAAGCATAGCAGAAGTGACCGTTACTTCAGTTCCCAATAAATTCCTTATTTCCACCTGAGACCTCCTCAGTCTGGATTTCACTGTCCATAACACTATCAGCATGTTGGTCACAACCATTCAACAAGTCTCTAGGAAGTTCCAATCTTTCCCTCATATCTTCTTCTGAGACCTCCAATTGGGTCTCATAAGAACTCAGTATTGTGATGACAGCACCTAGGGGGAATGGTGTTAAACCATAAGAAACTGTTCTTCTGATCCAATGATCTCCCACCAGGCCCCACATACAGCATTGGAAATTACATTTCAACATGAGATTTGGGTGGGGACAGAGTTTCAAACCATATTATCTGATAAATAATGTGAAAGTGTAGAGACAATTGACCAAGGGCTCTGGGTAAAGTTAAGGCTGGCATCACATGAGATGTCTCCATGTGAGACATTAGCGGTATCAGTGCAATATTCAAATGTAGATAACAAACATGCAGTTAAAAGTATGAACCTGGGAAAATAGGACACCATAGATATATTCAAAAAATATTCCACGAATGAAAATTTTGATGTATTTCACTACATGATATCAATCATTTATGGCTAATAGAGTAAGAAAAAGAAAAAGAGAGAAAAATATTTGTAACAGATAATGTAAAGTTTTAATTACCTTAATTTATAAAGAAGTCATATGAGTTAATTGAAAATGGCAAATACCTTCAATAGGAGAAAAAAAATTAAAAATAGAAAAGGATAATTTACGTTTAAAAAAATCCAGTGGGCCATGCCCACTCGGCCCTGCCCCCCCTCACCCTCCGCTCTCACGGGTCTACCTCAGAGTGTGGCACCTCTCGCGCCAGTGCGAGCCTGAGCTGGCGCGGACTCCAGGAGGCTCGCAGAAGGGGAGGGCCCGGCGATGCGAGAGCTGAGCATCGCCAGGGCGGGAGGCAGGGTGCAGCCTCTTCGTCCGCAGCACCAACTGTCGTGTGGTGAGACCTCTGATGAAAGAAAAGATGTTGTCCGGGGTTAAGAGTAGTTTCCACCACTTGTACTTTGGCATGTCGACATTTGCACATAAAAGAAAAAGGCAAGCCATTTATGCTGAATCCAAGAACAAACAAGGGAATGGCATTTAGTTTACAAGAACGACAAATGCTTGGTCTTCAAGGGCTTCTACCTCCCAAAATACAGACACAAGATATTCAAGCCTTAGGATTCCACAGAAACTTGAAAAAAATGACTAGCCCTTTGGAAACATATATCTACATAATGGAAATACAAGAAAGAAATGAGAAATTGTTTTATCGAATACTTCAAGATGACACTGAGAGTTTAATGCCAATTGTATATACACCAACAGTTAGTCTTGTCTGCTCCCAGTATGGACACATCTTTAGAAGACCTAAGGGATTATTTATGTCGATCTCAGACAGAGGTCATATTAGATCAATTGTGGATAAGTGGCCAGAAAATCATGTTAAGATTGTTTTAGTGACTGATGGAGAGAGAATTCTGGGTCTTGGAGAGCTGAGTGTCTATGAAATGGGAATTCCAGTAGGAAAAATGTGTTTGTATACAGTTTGTGCCTGAATATGGCCTGATAGATGTCTACCAGTGTGTATTGATGTGGGAACTGATAATATCGCACTCTTAAAAGACACATTTTACATAGGCTTGTACCAGAAACAAGATCGCACACAACAGTATGATGACCTGATTGATGAGTTTATGAAAGCTATTACTGACAGATATGGCTGGAACACACTCATTCAATTTGAAGATTTTGGAAATCATAATGCATTCAGGTTCTTGAAAAAACATCAATAAAAATATTGCACTTTCAATGATGATATTCAAGGGACAGCTGCAGTAGCTCTAGCAGATCTTCTTGCAACACAAAAAGTTATTAATAAACCAGTCTCCAAACACAAAATCTTATTCCTTGGAACAGGAGAGACTACTCCTGGAATTGCAAATCTCAAAAAAGTATGTCTATGGTAGAAAATGGCCTGTCAGAAGAAGAGGCACAAAAGAAAATCTGGATGTTTGACAAGTATGGTTTATTAGTTAAGGGGCAGAAAGCAAAAATAGATAGTCATCAGGAACCATTTACTTACCCAGTCCCAGAGAGCATACCGGATACTTTTGAAGATGTGGTGAATACAATGAGGACTTCAACTACAATTGGAGTTGCAGGTGCTGGCCATCTTTTCACTCCTGATGTAATCAGAGCCATGACCCCTATCAATGAAAGGCCTGTAATATTTACATTAAGTAATCCTATAGCACAGGCAGAGTGCGCGGCCAAAGAAGCATATACACTTACAGAGCGCAAGTGTTTGTTTGCCAGTGGCAGTCCATTTGGGCCAGTGAAACTCACAGATGGGAGAATCGTTACACCAGATCAAGGAAACAATGTATATATTTTTCCAGGTGCATCTTTAGCTGTTATTCTCTGTAACACCCAGCATATTAGTGACAATGTTTTCCTAGAAGCTGCAAAGGCATTGACAAGCCAAATGACGGATGAAAAGTTAGCCCAAGGGAGACTTTACCCACCACTTGCTAATATTCAGAAAGTTTCTATTAACATTGCTATTAAAGTTACAGAATACCTATATGCTAACAAAATGGCTTTCCAATACCCAGAACCTGAAGACAAGGCCAAATATGTTAAAGAAAGAATATGACGGAGTGAATATGATTCCCTGCTGCCAGATGTGTGTGAATGGCCGGAACCCGCTTCAAGCCCTCCTGTGATAACAGAATAGAAGCACTCCCCTGACAAATACTTCCTGTACTCCGGGGAACCCCTGTTTTTCAGACAAGAAGAGATAATGTCCTCAGTTTTATGGTGTTTTCTGTATTTTGTTCTCCTGACCACTTTGGTTAACATATTTTTTCCACATGTCTCCACATCTGTTGGGGTAGACCTGTTGATGGATTGCCGACCAGCACCCTACAATCAGTTAATTGTGATGCTTTAATTCTAACATAAATACCATACCACATTCAGGAGACAGACAGAAAAAGTTTGTTTGTCGATGTCTTCACTTGTACTCTAATTCAGACTTGCCGAAGTACTTGCTATTTACTATTATGGATACTAATCTTCTCTCACCTAGTTCTTTTAGAGCTACTAAAATAGAAATTTACTTTTATGTATACAAGTACAGAATTTGGGAAAGAAACTAAATTTTCACCAAATTACAAGGAAAAATGGTCAGTATCTAAAAATGTTCTTCTATGTCTTGCTTCATCTTACCTTCATACTCTGAAATTCTCTTATAGCAGACAGAGCTAGGGAAATATTAAAAATGTACCCTATTTATTTTCTGGAACTAAATCAAGGCTTGAATATAACATTATGAGAGTAATGGGAACTATTGCTGCTTTTAAATAAATAAAAGTCATTGTTTTCAACAGTGTATAAAAATCACAGTGAGGACTGGGAGCGGTGGCTCACGCTTGTAATCCCAGCACTTTGGGAGGCCGAGGCGGGTGGATCACGAGGTCAGGAGTTCGAGACCAGCCTGGCCAATTTGGTGAAACCCCGTCTCTACTAAAAATACAAAAATTAGCTGGGCATGGTGGCGTATGCCTGTAGTCCCAGCTACTCAGGAAGCTGAGGCAGGAGAATCACTGAGGCAGGGTTCAAACCCACGAGGCAGAGGTTGCAGTGAACCGAGATTGCACCACTGACTCTAGCCTGGGCAACAGAGAGCCCATTTAAAAACAAAACAAAACAAGCAAACAAAAAACATAGTGTAACCTTTTTAAAATAAATATCTTAAATTAAAAAAAAAGATCCTTTTTATGCCCTCCTGGTACACAGGTGGTGTTATCAATCTTGATATCTGAGTCAAATTTGAGTGTGTAGGCATCTATTCTGTCTCTGGGAAGCAATCACAATAGTTATTTAAGCCTTCTATTTTGTGGTGATCTTCCTACTTGTTCCATCTAGTATTGAAAATGAGTATTGAAGTCTCTAATAATTTTTTTTTCAATTGTTTCTTCCTCCTTCAATTCTGTCAGGTTTTGCTGACAGAATTTGAGGGCTTTATTAAATGCATTTGTAGTTATTAGATCTTAAAGGTAGATTTATCTCTTTATCATTACAAAATTTTCTCATTGTTTACAAACACTTTTAACTCTACTTTGTCTTAGTGTAGCATTGCAGCTCATTTTTGTTTACTGATTGCATATTATAACTTTTTCATCCTTTTACTTTCAACCTCTTTGTTTTTTGAATCTAAAACATGTCTCTCATAGGGATCATAGAGTTGAATCATAACTTATTTATTCTGTGGATATCTGCCTTTTGATTGGATATGGTGGGGTTTACATCTACTTTGTTATATGTTACTATATGCATCACGTATTTTTACCTCTTTTCCTCTATTACTATCTTCTTTTATGTTAAATAGTTACATTCTAGCATACCATTTTCATTGCTTTGTTTATTTGCTAAAAGTTTGAGGATTTTCTTTTTGTGGTTGCTATGGGGATGGGAATTAGTATCTTAATTTTAAAAGATCTAGTTCAGAATAACAGTAAATTTTTATAGTATGTGAAAACATGCTCCAATATTTCTATTTTCTCCTTTGTTTACTATTAATGCTGTACAAATTGCATGTTTATACATTATAATCTTTTAACTCTGTTTTATAATGATTATTTTGTGCAGCTATCATCTAAAACAGTGTAAGGCAAGGAATACAAACAAACCACATTTACACTGGCTTTTATATTTATCTTCGTAGTTTTCTTTTCCTTTTTTCTTTCTTTCTTTCTTTTTTTTTTTTTTTTTTTTTTTTTGAGACAGGGTCTTGCTCTGTTGCCCAGGCTGGAGTGCAATGGTGTAATCTTGGCTCACTGCAACCTCCGCATCCTGGGCTCAAACAATCTTCTGGTCTCAGCTCCCCCAGGTAGCTGGGACTACAGGCATGTGCCACCATGCCTGGCTAATTTTTTTTTTTTTTGTATAGATGAGGCTATTCCGTGATGCCCAGGCTGGTCTCCTCAAACACCTGGGCTCAAGCAAATCTCCTTCCTAAGCCTCCAAAGTGCTGTGACTACAGGTATGAGCCACTGCATCCAGCCCTCTTTGTAGTTATTTTTTGTTGCACTTTACTTCTTGATGTGAATTTGAGTTTCATAAAGTGTTTTATTCATTTCAGCCTAAAGAACTTACTTTAATGTATCATGCAGGGCAAGTCTACAAGCAAGAAATTATCTTTCTCTCTCTGTTTAATTGGGCATGTCTTAACTTCTTTTTTATTTTTACATGAAATTTTAGCTGGATATAGAATTCTCAGCTTACAGTCTGAGATATTTTGAACATGTCATTCCACTGTCTTCTGATATCCAGGGTTTCTGATGAGAAGTCAGTTATTACTTTTACAAGGATCTCTGCAATATGTTACGTTAATCCTTCTCACTGCTTTCAAGGATTTGTATTTTTCATTTATTGTCATCGATTAACTTGTTAGACTTATTCTACCTGGAATTGCAGGTAAATTTATTCTATCTGAGCTTCTTGAATTTGAAGATTAGTATCTTTTATACAATTTCGGAGTGTTTTGGAAAGTACTTCTTTAAAAAATTTTCTAGTCATTTCTCTGGTATTGCATTATGTGGATGTTGATACAATTTGTATGGGCTCACATGTCTCTGAGGATCTGTTCATATATTTTTCTGCTTCTCAGACTGAATAGTCTCTATTGACCTATCTTCAGTGTTGTTCATTAATTCATCTGCCAGCTTCTCAGACCGAATAGTCTCTATTGACCTATCTTCAGTGTTGTTCATTAATTCATCTGCCAGCTCAAATATGTTGTTGAAATTTTGGTAAATTTCCATTTCAGTTATACTTTTAATTACTAGAATTTCTATTTGATACTTTCTTATAATTTTATCTGTTGTGAACAGGTCCCCCAAAATCTGGCCATAAACTGGTCCCAAAACTGGCCATAAACAAAATCTCTGCAGCACTGTGACATGTTCACGATGGCCATAACACCCATGCTGGAGGGTTGTGGGTTTACTGGAATGAGGGCAGGAAACACCTGGCCCACCCAGGGCAGAAAACCACTTAAAGGCATTCTTAAACCACAAACAATAGCATGAGCAATCTGTGCCTTAAGGACATACTCCTGCTGCAGATAACTAGCCAGACCCATCCCTGTATTTTGGCCCATCCCTTCGTTTCCCATAAGGGATACTTTTAGTTAATCTAATATCTATAGAAACAATGCTAATGACTGGCTTGTTGTTAATAAATATGTGGGTAAATCTCTGTTCAGGGCTCTCAGTTCTGAAGGCTGTGAGAACCCTGATTTTCCACTTCACACCTCTATATTTCTGTGTGTGTGTCTTTAATTCCTCTAGCACTGCTGGGTTAGGGTCTCCCCAACCAAGCTAGTCTTGGCATTTATCTCATTACTAATATTCTTTATTTCATGAGGCAGCATTCTGATGGTTTTATTGTTAGATATAATTTATTTAGTTCTATTAATGTATTTTGATAGATCATTTAAAATCTCTATGAAGCCTAAAATCTAAGCCTTCTCAGGGTCATTTAATAGCTACTTTCTGCTACCCTGTGTTTCAGGCATATTTTCCTATGTCTTTGCACATCTCTTATTTATTTCTAAAAGCTGAACAGTTTTGATAACATATTATAGTTAATCTGATACTCACATCTACCTAATCAAAGTATATTCTTGTTCTTTTAAAATTTGTTATTCTTTTTTGTTTAATATTATTTAAAATTTATAAGTGAAGTTGAATTTTATCAAATGATCTTCATGAATCTCTATTGAGATAAAGATATAGTTTTTCTCCTTCATTCTATTGATGTGATGGATGACATGACATTTATTGATTTGCATATGTTGAACCATCCTTGCATTCCTGGGATAAAACTCACTTGATCATGGTGTATTATATTTTTGATGTGTTGTTGAATTTGGTTTGATAATATTTTGTTGAGAATTTTTGCATCTCATCTATGTTCTTTGAAGATATTGGTCTGAGGTGTGTGTGTGCATGTGTGTGTGTGTGTGTGTGAGTGTGTCTGGTTTTGGTATCAGAGTTATGCTAGTCTTATAAAAAGAGTTAGGAAAAATTTATTCTGCTTCACTTTTTCATAATAGTTTGAGAAGAGTTGGCATAATTTTTTTTAAGATACAGTAAAATTCAGCAGTAAAGCCATATAATCTGGGACTTTTCTTTGTTGGGAGGCTTATTACTGATTCCATCTTGTTAATTGTTATTGACCTGTTTAGGATTTCTATTTCTTCTTGGTTCAACATCAGTAGGTTGTATTTGTACAGGAATTTATCCATTTCCTGTAGATTTTCTTGTTTGTTAGTATATGGTTGTTCAAAGTAGTCTCTATTAATACCTTGTATTTTGGTGCTAATTATTGTGATGTCTCCTTTTTGTTTCTAATTTTATTTATTTGTGTCTTTTTATGTCTATCTAATAGTTTATTGATCTTGTTTATCATTCCAAATAACCAATTTTTTTGTTCATCTTTTGCATTTTTTACTTAACTTTTTGTTTTGATTTCTGCTCTAATCTTTATTGTTTCTTTTACTAATTTTCGGTTTTTTCTCACTTTTTAAAAGAGATATTATCAGGTAATTTATCTGAAATCTTACTAGCTTTTTGATGTAGTCATTTATCACTCTAAACTTTCCTCTTAGTATTGTTTTTTTTCTGAGTCCCAAAGGTTTTGACGCATTGCATTTCTAGTTTCATTTGTCTCAATAAAATTTAAATACATTTTATTTTTAATTATTCCCCTCGCCTATTTATCATTCAGTAGCATGTTGTTTAATTTCTATGTATTTGTATAGTTTCAAATATTTCTTATTTCTCATTTTTTTGGTATATGGTTTTATTCCATTGTCATCTGAGAAGACACTAGATGTGATTTTTTAAAATGTTGTGGAGACTTGTTTTATGTCCTAACATGTGTCTTAACCTTAAGAATGCTCCATGCACTGATAAAAATATATGTGTTAAGCTGAGTGAAAAGTTCTGTAAATATCTTAAGTCTATTTTCCCAATGGTACATTTAAAATCAATGTTTCTTTGTTTATTTCCTGCCTAGATAATGTGTTCGATGCTGAGAGTAGGGTGTTAAGGGCCCCAACTATTAATATATTGAGGACTACTTCTCCCTTCAGTTTTAATAATATTTGCCTTACATGTCTGGATGGTCCAATGTTGGGCGCATATATACTTGCCAAATATAATAACTGCGAAATTGATTCTTTTATTATTATATAATTTTCTTCTGTGTCTCTTTTTACAGCTTTTAACTTCAAATCTACCTTGATATAACTATGGTTGCTCCTGCTCACTTTCCATTTTCATGGAGCATGTTTTTCCATCCCTTCTTTTTCAGTATATATGAGTCTTCTGAGGTGAGATAATTTGTTATAGGCAGCATAGGTTGGGTCTTGTTTTGTTTTGTTTTAATCTGTTCAGCTATTCTATATATTTTAACTGGGGAATTTAATACATTTGGATTTATATTCAAGGTTATTATGGATAGGTGAAGACTTACTTTTGTCAATTTATTGTTTTCTGGTTGTTTTTTATATACCTTGATTCTGTATCTTGTACTGTTTATTTTTGCAGTTGGGTGATTTTCTGTAATCATATGTTTCATTCATTTTTCTCTCTTCTTTGTGTATCAGCTCCACCAACTTGTTTTTATAGTTTCACATACTTTAATAATGATAGTTGTTATCTTTATACTTCCAAACATGACTTCCTTTAGCATTTCTTGTAAGCCTGGTGTAATGGTGATGAATTTCTTTCATTTTTACTTGTGTACGAAATATGTTGTTTCTATTTCATTTCAGAAGGATAGTTTTGCTGGGTATAACATTCTTGACTGACAGGTTGTCATTTTTTTCTTTCAGTACTTTGAATTTATCATCCTGTTATTTCCTGGCCTGTAAGATCTCTGCTGAGAAATCCACTGTTATCCTAAAAGAGATTCCTATATGTCTGACTTGATGTTTTTTTCATGTTACTTCTAAATGTTTTGTTTGCCTTTCACTTTTGACAATTTGAGTATATGATGTCTCAGAAATGACCTGCTTGGCTTGATCTATTTGAGACTTTTTTGACCTTCCTGGATATCTATATTCCTTAATGTTCATTTTTCTCTCAGGACTTGGGAAGTTTTTTGCTTTTATTTCATTAAATGTGTTTTCCTCACCTTTTCACCTCTCTTCTGAAATTCCCATAATATGCATATTTATTTGATTAATGGTATCACATAAATCCTTGATATGGTTTGGTTCTATATGTCCACCCAAATCTCATCTTGAATTGTAATCTCCATGTGTCAAGGGAGGAACCTGATGGGAGGTGATTGGATCATGGGGCAGTTTCTCCATTCTGTTCTCATGATAGTGAGGGAGTTCTCACAAGATCTAGTTGTTTGATAAATGCCTGGTGCTTCCTCCTTCTCTCTCTGTCTCTCCTGTCACCATGTAAGATATGCTTTGCTTTCCCTTTACCTTCCACCATGATTGTAAGTTTCCTGAGGCTACCACAGCCATGTGTTACTGTGAGGCAATTAAACTACTTTTGTAAATTACCCAGACTCGAGGATTCTTTATGAAAGTATGAAAACTGACTAATACAATCCTGTAGCCTTTATTTTTTTCATTATTTTTTCTATTTTGTCTGCCTGTGTTATTGGAAAAGACTATTTTCACGTTCAGAAATTCTTTCTTCTGCTTGGTCTAGTCTGTAGTTGGAGTTCTCAATTGTATTTTTTATTTCATTCATTGAATTCTTTAACTTTAGGATTTCCGTTTGGTTCTTTTTTATGTCCACCTCTTTGTCAAATGTCTCACTCAAATTATGAACTGCATTTTTAATTTAATCGAGTAGTCTACCTGCCTTTGCTTACATGTCCTTAAGATTATAATTTTGAATTATTTTTCTGACATTTCATGTTTTCTTATGACTGGGTTTGGTTACTGGAGAATTATTGTTTACCTTAGAGGTGACACATTTCCGTGCTTTTTCATGATTGATGTGTTCCTGCACTGACTGCTATGCATCAGGTGGAAAGTTGCTCAGTACTTCCAATTTTATGGAGTAGGTATCATGTAAAAAGATGTATGTGTATGAATGGGTCTTGGGGTGTTGCTTTTGTGGGGTTTGTTGGTCTTGGTTCTGGGTAGAGGCAGTAGTGTAGTCTCCAAGTAGTTTCTTCAGCTATAGTCTACATTAGTGGCATAGGCAAGTTTCTCAGTGACCTAGGCTAAGAGAACCTGTGGCAATGGTGGTGTGGCTTTTCCAGAAGTTGGCTTGCTGGGCTGTTTCTCAGGTCAGGGGTATAGGAGGATCATCTGACTTAGGATCTGGCTCACTGGGGTTGGGGCAATGGAGCTGCTATTCTGACTGGAAGCACAGGCACACAGTTGCTTGAATGACCTAGGGATGTACCTGCCAGGATTTCTTGGCTTGCCTAAGTGTGTGTCAGCTAGTAATAACTCATAAGGCTGTTTCTCAGGCTTAAGACGTAGCTGCATATTTACTCAGCTGGTCCCAGGGCATTTCTGTAAGGAGTAGCCCATGGGGCTGTTTTTCAGGCTTGAGATATTGGTGCAAGGTTGCTCAGCTGGCCCTGAGGCTGTGTGTGCTTGGGGGCAGGCATAGGGTAGTGTGATGACCTATTAGGCCATTTCTTAGTTCTTTGACTTTGGAGCATGGCTGCTTGACTGGCCTGGTGACACATACACTTGGGGCAGGCACAGGGCTGTTTCTTATGCTCCCAATACAGCTTCATGGCTGCTTGGCTGGTCTGGAAGCATTCTATGGGTCTGGCCCACAGGACTGTTTTGTTGGCCCAGGACATGGGCACAGGACTGCTTGGTTGGCCTGGGGGCATGCCTGCTAGATGTGATCCACAGTGCTGTTTCTCAGATCTTCGAGGTAAGTGCAAGGTTGCTTGGCTGATTCAAGGACGTGCCTGCTGAGGGCAGCCTGTAGGGCTGTTTTAAAGGCCCAGTATGCAGATTCATAGCTTCTTGGCTGGCCTGGAACATGCCTTCCAGGAGTGTCCTATGAGATTGTTTCTCAGACTCTTATTAGGGGTATAGGGATATTAGACAGGCCAAGGGCATGTCTGTGGGGCACAGTGATGCTTGAAGCTGTTTCTAACATCCTAAGCATGGGTGTATAGACACTCTGCTGGTGGAGGGGCATATTTGCTACTCAGAAGCTCTGGGGCCTGTTGGGATAGAGTGTGAAACAGTTTATTTGGCTCAAAGGCAGGTTCACCCTGGGCAAGAAAGGGAGACTGCTTCTGTGGCTGGGAAGTGTAGTCAATTATGATTGTTATCCCGGCTGTACAGGACCAGAGTCACAACTAATCTTGGGCTCAAGCTCCATATAGCTGGGGTTATAGTGTTCAGCCACCTATATGGGCTTGAGGTAATGAAGATGGATCCCCTGTGCTGTAGAAGTGCAGTAGCTACTGGCCCTTAGGGCAGGGCACACTCCAGAGGTGGCTTTGATATAAAGATAGTGCTGTGCTACTTCAGCTTGGCTCATAGTGGGAAGGTTGGGGTCAGGAGTATACACTTTATGCTCCTATTCTGGGGCAATCTAGTTGTGTGAATTCCCCCAGCTCTTCATATTTGGTTCAGAGTTTTTGCAGAATGTAGAATTGTCCTGTTGTAAGAGCTGTAAGTGTTTTCCTTGGCAATAGGCACTGGTGGGGATCTTCTGCTTATCTTTTCCCCACAAGAAGTTCCTCCTGACTACAGGCAAACACAATTTAAGTGAGGTAGATGAGGATGCAGAGGCCAGGTGCCTCCATGATTCCCTTCTGAAATTCCAGTCACCACGGGTGAATCTCCACTCCTATGCTGCACTCCAGGGCTCTCCATTTGACATGCCAGAGAAATCTGTTTATTTGTTGCCTTCTTCCTTTCCTGTGGGAGTGGGGAACATGCCAGAAGTACTTAGACAGCCATTTTGCTGATATCACTTTTTGTTGTTCTTATTTTTCTTATTCTTGGTGATTTGTTTGTAAACTTTCCTGGGCTAATTATCTAGATCATTCATTCTCATCCCTTGTGTCCATTGAGTTACATGTTAGCTTTTCATTTTTTAATTTTTGGGGGATTATTTTTAAGCCCCAGCTCTGTAGGGTATCATACCTCAGTATAAATTGCTGGCCAGCCAGTGATTGGTCAGAATATTTTCTTAAAATTATGCCTATTTGTTCCTCACTTTTTGTCCAAGGAATCAGTGTGAGAAGCCAGGTGCTCAAACTTCAGGAGGGTCACAAGACAGCCTTAGCTTTAACTTTGCACAGGGCGTTAAGGTCAACAAGTGATGACTAAATGGGGCCTTCTTTTTCAAGTTTTTTTTCTGGAAATGTGAACTTCTTATTAGATCCCCAGGGACATGTCAGAGGTTTTCAAAGTCCCTTATGGTTGTCTAATTCTCCAGACTCTGACTCTTGTCTACCTCAATTGAAATTATAATCTTAGGTGGCTTCAATATAGCCAGCATATTGTTAATGTTTTATTAGTGCTCTGGGGAAGGGCCCTTTCTTTTGATCTGACCCAGAGTCAAAGCAAATACCCATACATTTTCATGGACCTGCAGCTTTGGACAAAATGATTATGACGTTCTGAGAAGTATGCTTTCAACACAGCTCCAAACTTATTCTTTCTGCTGCTTACTTCAAGGCTGTTGGCTTTTGGCTACCATACCACTGAGCAGTAGAGAAAGAGAGGATATAAGAATACTCCCAAGTCAAAGCATTTCAGACTCTGCTGTCTTACTGAAGGTTTATAATTTCTTTTGGATAGATGATTTTCAGTATGTCATGTAGTTTTGATCAATTTTCAGAATTCTGAGATGTTGGATTTTAGTGGTTTTGCTCATAATTTTACAGAAGAGTGAGTTTATTTAGTTCTTAATTGTCCAGTCCAGAAACAAAATTATTCCATCAAGGGAGTTCATTTTTATTGTGAAATTTTATTTTCACTTGATAAAGATTTTGTCACTCAACCTATAAGTAAATTAAAATTAATAATAATATCTTATTGCTATTTAAATGGCTTTTTCTTATTTCTAAAATTAGTACTGTTACAAAGGGAAAATAAATCAAATTTTAAAATTTAGGAATTGAAAATAGAAAATAAAATTATAATTTCAAAGGAACTAAATTATTACTTGGCCTCCATCATTGCAAAATTTTAAAATTTTTGGTTTATTTGAGAAGAATCATGAGCTATTTAAGTGTTAAATATTAGTTGAACCAAGCTATGTGTTTTCATGTTTTCCATAGCCTATATTATATAAAATAATAAATTATGATGAATTACTAGATATATGGGAAATTATTTTCAAAAAATACTAAATGAAAAAAATTTATTGCTCTTTCTGTCATGTTTTTAAATAAAAGCAAGCATACCTTAGTAGTTTTTTCTGATATTTTGGCTACTAAGTTCTCATAAATCTTTTAAATGTAATCCAAAGAGAATTGGGTTTAAAATGTTTCACTAGATGATGGGATTTTACATTGATACTTAATTTTTCTTTTTTCAAACTAAAATACATGTCTCTCAGTCAAAACTACATTTTAAAGTTATAAACGTTAGTGAAATTAAGCTCAGTTTATCTCATTATTTATTGAATATTTTGAGTTTTTGCTTTACAATGTCTTAAGAAGCATGGCTGCCAACAATTCTATTTTAATTTTGGCTTTTGTAACTAACCAGAAGAATCACGAGTAAATTACTTTACTTGTGGATACATCAGTTTCCTCATCTATAAACTGCAATTAATACTACTACTTACCTCAAGGCCTGGTGCAAAGTATAAATATTACATAAGTTAGCATGTTTGGATTTATAGAACATTCAGTGATAATGTATATACCATGCCTAGCACATAATCAATGCTCAATAAAGAGTAACATGCTTTTCTGAATTGAGAATGAATCTTTTACTCTCTACATTGCAGCTATTTTTTTTTTTTTAGCATAAAATAGGTTGACCTTGAGTTTCTGTCCTTGGAATCATAAAATTCAATTTTGTAAAATCTTATCTCTATCCCAGATATTGACTTGTTGTGAGTGGTACTATGTAATAGTATATTTTAATTAAAAGCCACACTAATATTTACAGGTGTTTTATAGTAAACTAACTCCCTTGTTGATCCTCTCAAGGTATACTGCTTCCATAATGGAACGTTGAGTGGCGTCATTTACATTTTCCAGATTTCGCATTCATTGGCACTGGGTTCAAGCAGATCATTGCCTACTCACTTTATTTATGTAGTAAGGACACAGATAACAGTTGAGCCATTGAGGCAATGGAGCTGTGTACACATTTTAAATACAGACTTATCACAGAATGCTGACTTGGTGGGACAAATTCATTGTATTAAGTTATTTATAATTGGTCTCTTTTTTTTTAATGCTTTGGATGTCTTCAGGAGAAAGAGATTTTCCTAAAGTAATTGAAAATCTCTAAGTGCCAGAAAATATGAAAGGATTATTTTGAGAGCATCAGTGTATATATTCAAATATTATTTTCTTTTAATTAAATTTATTTTATTTGATATTTGTTGTATACAGCATGTTTTGATATGAATTTTTGATACAAATATACATAGTAAAATAATTATAGTGAAAACATTTACATGTCAATCACCTTTCATAGTTACCTTTTCTGTGTATGTGTGTTGCGAACATCTAGAACTACCCCTTTTTGCAAATTTTCAGTATATAATGCACATTATCAACTATACTTCTCACGTTGTACATTAAACCTCTAGATTTATTTATTCTCCCTGATGGCAAATTTATGCCCTTTGACCTACTTCTGTCCATTTCCTCTCTCTATCTGACCCTAATAAACACTGCTCTATTTTCTGTTTTTATGTGTTCCACTTTTTAAAAATTTCACATATAAGCAACATGATATAGTATTTTTCTTTGTTTCTGGCTCATCTCACTTAGCATAATATTCTCCAGGTTCATCCATGTAGCTGCAAATAGCAGTATCTCCTTCTTTAATCCTGAATAGTAACAGTCCATTATATATATAGGACTATTATACATATACAAAATGTCTTTTTTTTTTTTTTTTTTTTGAGATGGAGTCTCTGTCTCCAGGTTGGAGTGCAGTGGTGCGATCTTGGCTCACTGCAACCCTTGCCTCCCCGGTTGCAGCAATCTGCTGCCTCAGCCTCCCAAGTAGCTGGGACTATAGGCATGCACCACCATGCCCAGCTAATTATTTGTAATTTTAGTAGAGACGGGGTTTCACCATGTTGGCCAGGATGATCTCGATCTCTTGACTTTGTGATCTGCCTACCTTGGCCTCCCAAAGTGCTGGGATTACAGACATGAGCCACCGCACCTGGCCACATATATATAAATCTATCCATTCATTTGACAATAAATAGGTTGTTTCAATATCTTGACTATTACAATTCAATGAACATGGAAGGGCAAATATCTCTATGCAGTGCTGCTTCCATTTCCTTGGGTATATGCTCAACCAAGGGATTTCAGGGTCATATTAAAGTTCTATTTTTAATTCTTTTCAGGAACTTCCATACTGTTTTTCATAATGGCTATACTTATTTATGCTCCTGCTGACAGTATACAAGTGTTCCATTTTCTCCACATCCCTATCAATACTTGTCATCTTTCAACATTCAGTTACTAGTCATTTAATAGTTGTGATGTGATATCTCATTGTGGATTTCATTTGCGTTTCTCTAAGGATTAGTGATGTTGAGCACCTTCTTATGTAACTGTTGGCCATTTTTACATCTTCTTTGGAAAAATGTCTATTCAGTGTCTTCGCAGTTTTAATTAGACTATTTGTTATTGGTTTTGTTTTCTATTGGTTAAAGTTCCTTACATGGTTTAGATCTTAAGCCTTTATCAGATATACTGATTATAAATATTTTCTCCCAAACCATAGGCTGCCTTTTTCTTGTAATTCTTATTTCTTTTGTTGTGCAGTTGCTTTTCAGTTTGATAGTTCCACTTCTTTATTTTTCTTTTGTTGCCTGAGCTTTTGATATTAAGAAAAAACTGTTGCCAAGGCCAATATCAAGGAGCTATACACCTATGTTTCCTTCTAGCAGTTTTCTAGTTTTGCATTTTACATCTAGGTCTTTAATTTATTTTGAAATGATTTTGTGTTTTGGATAATAAAGTTTCTTTCTTTTGCATATAGATATCCAGTTTTTCCAACACCATTTATTGAAGAGACTATCCTTTCTCCACTGTGCCTCCTTAGTGGGTGTATTGGTCTGTTTTCACACTGCTATGAAGAACTTCCCTGAGACTTGGTAATTTATAAAGGAAAGAGGTTTAATTGACTCACAGTACCACATGGCAAAGGAGACCTCAGGAAACTTACAATCATGGCATAAGGGGAAGCAGGCACCTTCTTCAGAAGGCAGCAGGAGAAAGAAGAGAAGGTTAAGGGGGAAGAGCCCTTTTTAAAACCATCAGCTATCATGAGAAGTCACTCACTATCATGATAATATCATGGGGGAAACAGCCCCCATGATTCAATCATCTCCCTCCCTCTACAAGGGTGGATTACAAATCCCTCCCTGGACACATGGAGATTATAAATTGAGATGTGATTTGGGTGCACAGAGTCAAACCATATCAATATGCCCCTGAATCCTCCCAAACCTTATGTCTTTTACATTTCAGAACTAATCATGCCGTCTTAAGTCATTCTGGAATTAACTCAAAAGTCCACAGTCCAAAGTCTTAATTGAGACAAGGAAAGTCCCTTCTGCCTATGAACCTGTAAAATCAAAAGCATGTTAGTTATTTCCCAGATACAATAGTAGTACAGGCATTGGCTAAATGTTCCTCTTCCAAATGGGAGAAATTGACCAAAAAAGGGGCTATAGGCTTCATGTAAGTTTAAATTCAGCAGAGCAGTCATTAAATCTTAAAGTTCCAAAATGATCTCCTTTGACTCCATGTTTCACATTCAGGGCATGCTGATGCAAGGGGTAGGGTCCCATGGCCTTGGTTAGCTCATTCACATGCTGACATTGAGTGACTGTGGCTTTTCCAGGTGCACAGGGCAAGCCATCTGTGGATCTACCATTCTGGGATCTGGAGGACAGTGACCCTCTTCTCACAGCTCCACTAGGCAGTGCCCCAGTGAGGACCCTGTGTGGGGGTTTCAACCTCATTTCCCCTTTGCACTGCCCTAGCAGAGGCTCTTCATGAGGGCTTCACCCATGCAGCATACTTCTGCATGGATGGCCAAGTTTTTTCATACATGTTATGAAATCTAGGTTGAAGTTCCTAAACTTCAATTATTGACTTCTGTGCACCCACAGGCCCTACACCACATGGAAGCCACAGAGTCTTAGGGCTTGCACCCTCTGAAACAATGGTCTGAGCTGTACCTTGGCTCCTTTTAGTCATGGCCAGAGCTGGAACATCTGGGATGCAGGGTACACAACAGCAGGGCCCTGGAACAGGCTGTGGAAACCATTTTTTTCCTTCTAGGCCTCCTGGCCTGTGATGGGAGGGGCTGCCACCAACATCTCTGACATGTTCTGAAGACATTTTCACCATTATCTTGGTGATTATCATTCTACTCTTCGTTACTTATGCAAATTTATGCACCTGGCTTGAATTTCTCTCTAGAAAATGGGGTTTTCTTTTCTATCACATTGTCAGGTTGCAAATTTTCCAAATTTTTATGCTCTGCTTCCCTTTTAAACATAACTTCCAATTTCAGATCATCTCTCTCAAGTTAAAAGTTTCACCAATCTCTAAGAGAAGGGACAAAATACCACCAGTGTCTTTGCTAAGCATAGCAAGAGTGATCTTTGCTCCAGTTCCCAAGAAGTTTTTCATCTCTATTTGAGACCACCTCAGTCTGCCCTTTATTGTCCACATTACTATCAGCATGTTTTTCAAAACCATTCCACAAGTCTCTATAAGTTCCAAACTTTCCCACACCTTCCTGTCTTCTCTGGAGCCCTCCAAACTATTCCAACTTCTGCCAGTTCCAAAGTCACTTCCACATTTTCAGGTTATCTTTATAGTAGTACCCCAGTCTCTGTGGTATTCATTTACTGTATTAGTCAGTTTTCACACTGCTATGAAGAACTTTACTGAGACTGGGTAATTTATAAAGAGAAGAATTTAATTGACTCACAGTTCTGCATGACTGGGGAGGCCTCAGCCAACTTACAATCATGGCAGAAGTGGAAGTGTTGGGGTCCGTGCCGGGGGTGGTGGAGAATGAAAGAACACACAAAAGACAAAGACACACAGAGAACATGGCGGCCGAACTCAGAGCCTCCGCCTCACTTTATTTATACTCCATAAACCCCACGTCAGCTGAAAGAATGCAATGCAAAACAAACTTTCTTTTTCCACATGTAACCTTCTACTCAGTTCCTTGTTTCTATGCTCTTCCTTATCTGCCCGCCTTCTTGGCACCTACGGGAGTTCATTAAAAGTTCAATTGGAGATACTGTCCTTGAGCCCTATCTATTCTCAGCATACTGTTTTCAAAGGCCCCTGCATTTTCCCCTTTTTGTTTTTGTTTTGCCTCAGTCCTAAAAAGGTAGCCCATATTTGTTCCTGTGTTTTCTTTTGTTTTTGGAGGCGATGGAGGGAGCATCGAATCACCAAAAGAAGTAGACCCAATCCAAGTGCCCAAAGCAATATACTTCCAGAGATTGTAGAAATCCATGTTTTCATCTGGGTCCATGGGTTAAAAGCAGCAAGGTGCTGACCCAGCTTCTGCAGGGTTATGGTTCCAGACAACACATGTAATTGTTGTCGAAATGCTTCAGAAATGTTCTGAGTGAGCTCTTGGATGTCCAAACTAATATTTTTATGGCCTACTAATAATTTTCGGATTACAGTCCAATTTTGAGAGATGTTAAAAGGTACAGGCGTTACACAAAATTGAGTGGAGTTCCAATCACATTGTAATGTCATCCGAGTACTGAGTACAGTGAGCTGATCTCCAAGCCATGTCAATGCTTGCTCCATGTTGTCCAATCTTTCAGCAAGTTGAGAGTCAATGTTTCATTGTTGAAGCCATAATCGGTGAGATTGTTCGTGCCATTGCTGCATAAATTCAGCATTTTGTATGCTTTGATGAAGAGCGAGTCCTGCTATGGTTGCAGTGGAGGCGATGGCAACAAGACTCATCACCGAGGCAATTATAAGTCCAAGGGCATGGCGGGTTCGCTGAAGAGAAGTCCAAATATAAGTTTCAAGAGGTGATGCCCCCCATGGTCACATAAGGTTAACAGATACCCAAATTTCCTTACGAGCCCTGAGGATATAAATATCCCCAGTAAAGTTGTGCCACCAGGAATGATTGAGGCAAGACAAAAATGTACACGTATCTGTACAATTAACAATCCCCGTATCATTATCCCATGTCAAATTCCCTGCTAATAATAGGTAGGGCTTACGGACACAATCAATAATATATCAGGAGGAATTTCGATACAACTGAATATGAAAGGAGTTAGTTGGGTTAGAAAGATTAAGGGACATATTCCTCACAAAAGTGCTAATGGCATCACCTGCAGCTAACAACTTCCAAAGATGACTCTGTACTTTAGGCCTCCTTCATGCCATACCAAGGTTTCATTACTGTTAGTGGCAATCCTTTTATTTACCCAGTGTCATTTCAAAGGTATGTGACTAAATTTTATTTGAAAATCACCGTGCACACTCCAATCAGTTATTTACATTCCACTGTATTCTAATAAAATCCGGGGTTTAGTTCCCCGACATTGTTGTTACTCCAGCACCTCAATATTAGGAGAAACCTCTAGAATAGGACAAAAAAGTAAAGAACTAGGAATAGTTTCATTACTATATACAGTATGATTATATTAAAAGCTTCTAGTTACAATAATAACAGTTTTAGCAGCCACATGACTATGATTATAGCGAACAGCCCAGGCTTCATGCGATTTTCGGAGACAATGAGGACTATTTCCCATACATATGGGAAGTCCTTCCACTCCAAACTGGTATGTGCTGATTATAATTCCTGTTTCCCATTCTATGTTGTCCTTGTCCATATAGGGGGACGGCATCCAAGTAATGTCATTGGTGAAAACCTTAATTTCCGCCTCCTCCCAGGCGACTCCCTGATACAAGGGCGGAAAGGGAATATAAGTCCAATATTCATACAAAGCCTCACTAAGAGAAATAAGTCCCCCGCCGAGGCACATCTAACAAAGGAAGAAATGCATGCTGAATCCAGTTTTCTTTTCAACAGGGTTTCAATCATCTTGTAGGAAACTACTCAGGTCCGCTCCCTGTAAGGGCAAGAGCATAGCCCCGTCCCTGTTTTAGAACTTGCCCTTGAACATACTTACCTTCTTCATTAGGATACCAAACCTTTAAATTGTTAGCGGGGACTATCACCGAGGGAGGTGAGGAAAGATGGGTTACGACAGCGGAGTCTTGCAATTGTCTCCATTGATTCAAAAAAATTAAGGTAAAAAGAACCTTCAAAATCTGGTTTCTGGGGGGCTTATTTTCCCTTTTTTGTTTTGTTTTAATAGTTGAGTTTTTAAAGTTAAATTTGCGCGCTCAATGATGGCTTGACCTTGACTGTTGCCCGGGATACCGCTGATATGTTGAATATTGTATTGCTGTAAGAAAATTTGTAATTTATGAGAGACATAGGCAGGGACATTATTAGTTTTAAGTATAAGAGGAATGCCCATGATGGCAAAACAAACCAAGAGATGTGTAATAACAGAATCAGCTTTCTCAAATGGCAACGGAGTGGCCCATTGAAAATGAGAAAAGGTATCAATGGTATGATGAACATACTTTAATTGTCCAAAAGAAGGGACATCTCATGGATTAACCCCAGGATGGAAGGATGGAATGCTTAAAGGAGCACAGGAAGGACAAGCTCGAATAAGAGAACGAACTTGTTTATAAGTTAAATGAAACCGTCGTTGAAGGCCAGAACTATTAGTGTGATGTAGAGTATATTTTTGTTCTGCAGCATGTAGGTGGCCTATTAAAAGCGAATCAATCTGAGTATTACCATGAACTAATGGTCCAGGAAGTTGAGAATGAGAACGAAGATGAGTGATGAATAAAGGAGCTCGACGTTGGCTCAAAGTAGAAGATAACAAGGAAAATAGTTTTTGAAGAGAAGAAGTAGCACAAAGAGGTAAAGTGGCTTGAGAAATATAAGAAGTAACATAAACAGCGTATTGAGAATCACTAACAATGTTACAACCAGTAGTAGGGAAATCAAGTAAGATCATTAGAACAGCAAACAATTCTCCCTGTTGCACCGAGGGATAAGGATAAACTGTAACTCGAGATTGATGAACACTCCAATATCCAGCCTTATCATTGCTACTAGCGTCAGTAAAAAAGGTAGGACCTTGAACAGGAAATACAGAAATTGGTGAGAAAGGCAACACAGAATGTTGCCTAAAAAATGAAAAGATCAGAGACTTAGGATATTGGGTAGAAAATTGTCCAACAAAAGAAGTGCAAGCA
>NW_022162994.1:0-3776 GCF_008728515.1 Papio anubis | reverse complement strand
TTGCGTGTTCAGGATTGTGGTCTGTGTGTGCTCTCGCGTTAGGTTGGCCTGGCCTGGCGTCTTGCTCATCTCGTTTGTTCCCCTCGTTTCCTGCATAACTTTCCGCAGGAGCTTTCACACTCCACTTGTGTGGTTCTAACAAGACACTCATAGGCAAGTGTCGGCGTGGTATGTCCGTTTAGGGAGAATTCCTGCCTGTGATGTTTTGCTCCTCAGTTCCCTGGTGACAGGATACTAGGCAAGCACAAAGAGTTGGCCCCCTCCCAGGACCCCTGCCCCAGAGAGAGTGAGTGTGCAAGTGAGTGTATGCCTGAGAGTTTCACACCTGGCTTACATGCAGAACAGGGCACTTGCCACATGGGGAAGTCTTGGATGTTGGGATTCTTTAAGCAAGGCATTTCCAGACAGTTCTGTCGACATGGTGGCAGAGGTGCTGGGTGCAGAGGGAGCCTCACATGGCCCCTGTCCTTGTGTCCTTGGCCCCAGGGCTCCTGGCTTGGCCGCCCTGTCCTGAATGTGAGTGCCAGTACGCATCCTCTCGCCGTGCGTGCCACCCCTTCCACCGCAGCTTGGAGTCAGGGCTTCCAGGTGAGCCCCAGTTCCCCCGCAGCTCAGAGTCAGGGCTTCCGGGTGAGCCCCAGCTGCAGGCCTGTGGGTCTTCAGTGCATGCTGACTGCCACTGCGATCACACATGTGATCTCACAAATAGCAGATCAACAGCATGGTGGATTCAAGGAAACGTTAACACTGTATGTTTCCGTTCCTATCCGAGAACTTCCTTTCAGTCTTCTTTTAATTTTTTTCTATAGCAGTTTAAATTATTTGATTATTCTTTAACATTTTCTTTTTTAATCTAAATGCTCTTTGTACTTTGAATGACTCCTGCCGAGTGTAGCCTCTGGCTGCCATGCTGACCATGAGGGACACTGTTGGATCAAATCCCTGGTTTTGTCTCCTGGGCCCTAGGGCTCCACTTTTCTCTGGTTTAGCGGGGCCCACACTGTGGCCTCCTCGGAAGCCTCTGGCCAGGCCTCTGCCTGTCGCCTAGAGCACATCTGCACACTGGGCTGAATCCATAAGGTTTAGTGTCACTTCTGCCCCGAGAGGAGTTGATGCTGCGTGACTGCCCCCGTCCTAGTCTCTTTCTACCTCTGGTCCCTTGCTGCTGATAAGATGTGTTCTAATTGCTGGCCTGGAGCTGGAGCCCATCAACTCGTCCAGTGGGATCAGTCCTGTGGCCTTGACTTTACGGCAATGCCAGCCTGGGCAGTTTGTCCTGCGCACTGTGCCACAGGAGGCTGGTGAAGGAGCAGGAGGGGAGCATGGCATATTTTATTACGCTGCTGACAACATTCTGTGAGGCTGCTCTGTCCGTCAGCTGCGTTCCTTAAAGCTGTAGCAGAAAACCAAGCCCAAAGCCCAGGGCCTCCTAACAACGCAGGTGTAGTGGCCACCTCGTCACACGTCATCTGTGGTCAGCAGGGCGTGGCTCAGCTGCAGGCTAAGGGCAGCCCTGTGTGGGATACCCTATGCTCACAGAGGAAGCACTTGTGCTGCAGCAGAGTGGGCAGCGGCTCCTGAAGCTGGGCTCACACTGGCCACATCCCTTCTTCTTGGGCTCAGGCCAGGTCGCCCACTCAGGGACAGGGGTGCCCCCACACTGCTCGCGTCAGGAGGGACAGGGTGCCCCCACACTGCTCGCGTCTGGTGGACGAGGGTGATGAACAGGGATTTCCTGGGGACCTCCCTTCTCTTTATTCAAGAGCTCAGGAGATACTGGGAACCAAAGACCACTGAGGGCCATTTTGCAGACAAGTCAGGCAGGATCTGGTGTCCTGGGATGCGTACTGTGCCATATCCTACGTCAGGTTGCCTGTAATGAGCCGCTGAGCCGACACGCGTGTCTGAGGGCTTAGCTCTGGACACTGTGCCTGAGCGTTTCGTGTTGAGAAGGAGCCACATGTGGAGCAGTGCACAGTCACGGGTGTGTGGGCTCCACGTCCGGAAGGTGAGCCTCGTGCCCCCCTAGACTGCACACTCGTCCCCAAGGGCACTGTGGGTCAGGACATAACACACGTGGCATACACGGCGCCCTGCGCCCAGTTGCTTTTGCTCTAGCAAGTCTGGGAAACGCCTCGTTGCCATGATGGTCTTAGTGCTCTGCGTGTGCATGTTTCTGTGTAAGGTTAGTTGCTTTTCTTGTTCAACCCTGTGGCTGTAGTTTGTTTGGGTGAGTGTGCACGTGTGAGCGTATGAGTGTCGTGCAAGGGTGTTGTGTGGGTATGCACATGTGAATTGTGTGCTTGTGCACACACATGTGCAGCCGCTCAAGGTTGGAGTCTGTGTTTTGTTCCCTGCTCCATCCCTGTGTGTAGAATGCACTGGCAGGTGGTAGTTGTGCCGTGCATGGTTGTTGACTGAATGGGTGTTGGGACAGAGCTTGCTGCGTGTCCCAGGGTCTCCTGTGGGAAGGCAGAGCGCTCGCTGGGCCGGGGCGGAGGGCAGGGGTGCAGGTGCTGTCTGTACTGGTCCCGCAGAGTTGACGGGCGCCGACCTGAAGGACTGCGTCAGCAACAACAGCCTGAGCAGCAATGCCAGCCTCCCCAGCGTGCAGAGCTGCCGGCGCCTGCGTGAGAGGAGGGTCGCCAGCTGGGCTGTGTCCTTCGAGCGCCTGCTGCAGGACCCCGTCGGTGTCCGCTACTTCTCTGTGAGTAGGGAAGAGCCAGGGCCAGCGGAGCAGTCTGTGCTCTGCAGAGACTACCGAGCAGGATCCGCGGGCTGCCCTAGAGACAGCAGCACCCTGCGGGCTCTGAGCAGGCCCGTGGCAAGGGCCTCCCCTCCCTGGACCGCCACCCTCTCAAGAGCTCAGAGGAGGGTGGGTTGGATCCTGCCCCTGGTTCTGTCCCCAGGGAGAGTCCCTGGCCCTCCCGCGCTCCACTGGGGTCTCTGCAGCCTGCCGCACTGGAGCTTCCTATGTGCGTTGAGAAGCCAGGTGCCTGCTTTCAGCTCTTCAAAGAAATGTTCTGCTTTTGGGGAAAGAGCTGGAAGCGGCAGCGCGGTTCCCTAAAGTGCTGGGCAGCAATGAGCTTTCTCTCTCCAGGCCCTCGGGCAGCTCACTGAGCAGCCTATGACCCCATGGTTTCTGTAGAAGGGAAGTAAGAAAAAGGAGGACCGTGTGTCAATGTTAATAAATGGTATCTTTCTTAGGATTTTCTAAGGAAAGAATTCAGTGAAGAAAACATTTTATTCTGGCAGGCCTGTGAATATTTTAATCATGTTCCTGCACATGACAAAAAGGAGGTAAGTCTACATTCGGGAAGTGGGGGCTGTGAGAGGGCGTGGGTGAGAGGGCGACGTGTGTGAGGGCAGCACGTGTGAGAGGGCGGTGTGTGTGTGAGGGCGGCGGGTGAGGGCGGGGCGTGTGTGTGAGGGTGGTGTGTGTGTGAGGGCGGCGCGTGTGTGAGGGCGGCGCGTGTGAGAGGGCGGCGCGTGTGTGAGGGTGGTGTGTGTGTGAGAGAGCCGTGTTGTGTGAGGGCGGCACGCGTGAGAGGGCAGTGCGCGTGAGGGGGTGGTGTGTGTGTGTGAGGGCAGCGCGTGAGGGCGTCGTGCCTGTGTGAGGGCGGCGCGCGTGTGTGAGGACGGCGCGTGTGAGAGGGCGGCGCGTGTGAGAGGGCAGCACATGTGTGTGAGGGCAGCGTGTGTGTGAGAGAGCCCTGTTGTGTGAGGGCGGTGCGTGTGTAAGGGCGGCAGGTGTGAGGGCATGTGTGAGGGCGGCG
>NW_022162993.1:0-3776 GCF_008728515.1 Papio anubis | reverse complement strand
TAAAAAAATTTTTTTTGAGATGGAGTCTCGTTCTGTCGCCAGGCTGGAGTGCAATGGTGCGATCTCGGTTCACTGCAATCTCTGCCTCCTGGATTCAAGCGATTCTCCTGCCTCTGCCTCCAGAGTAGCTGGGACTACAGGCACATGCCACCACGCCCAGCTAATTTTTGTGTTTTTAGTAGGGATGGGGTTTCACCGTATTGGCCAGGCTGGTCTTGAACTGCTGACGTCCTGATCCACCCGCCTCGGCCTCCCAAAGTGCTGAGATTACAGGCGTGAGGTACCACATCCAGCTGAGATGCCCTCTTCGTATACCTCTTTATTTCCTCTTTCCAGAAGAAAATACTGTTTTGTGTCCTTCAAGACTTTTTTATTTTTATTGTTTATTTATTTTGTGATGGGGTCTCATTCTGTTGCCTAGGCTGGAGTACAGTGGCACGATCTCAGCTCACTGCAACCTCCACCTCCCAGGCTCAAGCGACACTCATGCCTCAGCCTCTGGAGTAGCTGGGATTGCAGGCAGGCACCACTGTGCCTGGCTAATTTTTTTGTATTTTTAGTAGAGAGAGACGGTGTTCACCATGTTGGCCGGGCTGGTCTTGAACTCCTGACCTCAGGTGATCTGCCCACCTTGGCATCCCAAAGTGCTGGGATTACAGGCGTGAGCCACTGTGCCCGGCCTAATTTTTTTTTTTTTTTTCCTGAGACAAAGTCTCACTCTATTGCCCAGGCTGGAGTGCAGTCGTACAATCTCGGCTCACTGCAACCTCTGCCTCCTGGGTTCAAGTGATTCTCATGCCTCAGCCTCCCAAGTAGCTGGGATTACAGGCACTCGCCGCCACGCCCGGCTAATTTTTTTTTTTTTTTTTTTTTGGTTTTTTTATTAGAGACGGAGTTTCACCATGTTGGCCAAGCTGATCTCGAACTCCCTAGTTTAGGTGATCCACCTGTCTCAGCCTCCCAAAGTGCTGGGATTACAGGCGTGAGCCACTGTGCCCAGCCATTTTTTAATTGTTAGTAGAGATGAGTTCTCCATGTGTTACCTAGACTAGTCTTGAACTCTTGGGCTCAAGTGATCCTGCCACCTTGGCCTTCCAAAGTGTTGGGATTATAGGTGTGAGCCACTACAGACAGCCCAAAAGCTGTGTGTGTGTGTGTGTGTGTGTGTGTATATATTTTTTTTTTTTTTTGAGACGGAATCTGGCTCTGTCGCCCAGGCTGGAGTGCAGTGACACGATCTTGGCTCACTGCAAGCTCCGCCTCCTGGGTTCACGCCGTTCTCCTGCCTCAGCCTCCCAAGTAGCTGGGACTACAGTTGTCCGCCACCATGCCCGGCTCATTTTTTGTATTTTTAGTAGAGACAGGGTTTCACTGTGTTAGCCAGGATGGTCTCGATCTCCTGACCTTGTGATCTGCCTGCCTCGGCCCCCCCAAAGTGCTGGGATTACAGGCGTGAGCCACCGTGCCTGGCCAAAAGCTATATTTTGAATCACATTTGCACACTGGCTCAAGTTAAGCCACAGGGAAGTTCAATCTGAAATTTAGTTATCGTTATAAAAATTGCCATTTTTTAATAAATGGTATTTATATGCCATTTTTTATATAAGAGCCAGCTAATCAATATTTGAGTTACTTATTCAACAGCAGACTTGGAGTTATATGGATTTGAGAGACTTTTTAAGAGGCCTCAATTCATTTCCTCAACATTTTGGAACATGTGTTGATAATGTGATAAAACATTTCCCTTTGCCAACAATTGCTGATAATGCGATTGCCCCAAATAAACATAAAAAACAGAAAAACAAAAAGCCAGACATCCTGAGTAATATATTCCAGAAATCAGATTGTGCATTTAGTGTTACTAGGGAGGATTATGCCATTTTGCTGCTCCAAATCATAAACTTTTCATAGAGGAAGTGTTTCCCCAAGGACCAAAGAATCCTTCCTTTTTCCCCGTTGTAAATTTACCGTGCTTTTTGTCCTAGATCTGTTGTTTTAGGTCAATCATAACCAAAAGATGAATCTTTATGTAGTTATTTCTGTAAACAAAATTTTACTTGTTGATGACTACATTAGTGTTACTAAAACTTGATTTGGCTTTGTAGAGGAGATATATCATTGTGTTGCGAATTTTAATTTCACCTTCTAATAGATTTTGTAGTTTAATTTTACCAGTTTTAATAATGAACAAGTGTGGTATTTTTAACTATCATTATACTTAAATTTTGTGTTTAATTTTTCTCTAAATTATATTTAATATGTTTACTTTTCAGGAATTACCCAACTCTGTCTTTTTGGTGATGGAGGTAGGTAGTATACAAACTTATGTTTAATTTATTTCAAATTTCTTTTTTTTTTTTAGATTCTAGCATAAATCTTCATATTTCAAATCCCTTTTGATTAATATGAACCTTAAGATTGACAGTAGATAAATTATTTGAATGTTTATATTAATAAAGTTGATTCAGTGATCTAGATTCTACTCAAGGAATATAAAATTTAAAAAATTTTGAATCTGTAATGTTTTTAGGCTATATTTACATGAGATTATATACAAATGATTTTTTAATCACAATTGACAATGGATTGAATTAATCTTGAATCACTGTGTTTATTTTCATTACTTTCTCTTTTCTATGTCAGTATTGCAATGGTGGAGACCTCGCAGATTATTTGCAAGGTAACTGTGTGTGTGTCAGTGTTCAATAAAGATAGTGCTGCAGCCTGTTTAATTCTAAGAGGTACTTTTGAAATACACTACCCGTTTTCTGCTCTTGTATAGAAACATTCAATAAATATTTGTGTATTTGTTTGACTTGTGATCACTTTGCAGACCAGTTGTTTGTGGTTTTGTTCCTAAGCTTTACTTGTATATAAGTATTTACCTTTTTGTGTGTCTGTCTCTGATAGTGTTTGAGAGATGGTCCTATCCCCAGGAGAGGAGAAACCCCATAGAATTCCTCTCCTTCAAAAGGCTTCACTGAGTTGTAGTCCTTTTCATTTCTTTCAAAATAAAAAAAAGTTGTAGTGGAAAAATGTATCCAAGAATGTATTTGTGTGAACATTTCTTGTAATTAAAAAAAGGCAACAAAAAACATTATAAGGCATTAAAGGTAACAATGAAATTATTTTGTGGTACAGAAGTAAGATTTTAGTATTAGATGGTGCTTGAAATTTTGAACCCAAAATGCATACATGTAGGATATGAAGCATTCAGATCAAATTGTGTGCCTCCAGAGTATTTTCTTTTTCTTTCTTTTTTTTTTTTTTTTTTTGGAGACAAAGTCTTGCTCTGTCACCCAGGCTGGAGTGCAGTGGTGCATTCTCGGCTCACTGCAACCTCCGCCTCCTGGGTTCAAGTGATTCTCCTGCCTCAGCCTCCTGAGTAGCTGGGATTACTGGTACATGCCACCACGCCCAGCTAATTTTTATATTTTTAGTAGAGACAGGGTTTCACCACATTGATCAGGCTGGTCCCAAACTCCTGACCTCGTGATCCGCCAGCCTAGGCCTCCCAAAGTGCTGGAATTATAGGGTGAGCCGCCGCACCTGGCCAGTGAAGCCAGTACCTACTTGTTCACCCCTTAAAAGATACAAGGGGAATATGCAAAAAGACAGTAAAAAGTTAACACATTCAACCTATAAATAGATTATGGCGTCTGAGCGCGGTGGCTCATGCCTATAATCCCAGCACTTTGGGAGGCCGAGGCAGGTGGATCACCTGAGGTCGGGAGTTCGAGACCAGCCTGACCAACATGGAGAAAACTCATCTCTAC
>NW_022162992.1:0-3777 GCF_008728515.1 Papio anubis | reverse complement strand
TAAAAAAATTTTTTTTGAGATGGAGTCTCGTTCTGTCGCCAGGCTGGAGTGCAATGGTGCGATCTCGGTTCACTGCAATCTCTGCCTCCTGGATTCAAGCGATTCTCCTGCCTCTGCCTCCAGAGTAGCTGGGACTACAGGCACATGCCACCACGCCCAGCTAATTTTTGTATTTTTAGTAGGGATGGGGTTTCACCGTATTGGCCAGGCTGGTCTTGAACTGCTGACGTCCTGATCCACCCGCCTCGGCCTCCCAAAGTGCTGAGATTACAGGCGTGAGGTACCACATCCAGCTGAGATGCCCTCTTCGTATACCTCTTTATTTCCTCTTTCCAGAAGAAAATACTGTTTTGTGTCCTTCAAGACTTTTTTATTTTTATTGTTTATTTATTTTGTGATGGGGTCTCATTCTGTTGCCTAGGCTGGAGTACAGTGGCGTGATCTCAGCTCACTGCAACCTCCACCTCCCAGGCTCAAGCGACACTCATGCCTCAGCCTCTGGAGTAGCTGGGATTGCAGGCAGGCACCACTGTGCCTGGCTAATTTTTTTGTATTTTTAGTAGAGAGAGACGGTGTTCACCATGTTGGCCGGGCTGGTCTTGAACTCCTGACCTCAGGTGATCTGCCCACCTTGGCATCCCAAAGTGCTGGGATTACAGGCGTGAGCCACTGTGCCCGGCCTAATTTTTTTTTTTTTTTTCCTGAGACAAAGTCTCACTCTATTGCCCAGGCTGGAGTGCAGTCGTACAATCTCGGCTCACTGCAACCTCTGCCTCCTGGGTTCAAGTGATTCTCATGCCTCAGCCTCCCAAGTAGCTGGGATTACAGGCACTCGCCGCCACGCCCGGCTAATTTTTTTTTTTTTTTTTTTTTGGTTTTTTTATTAGAGACGGAGTTTCACCATGTTGGCCAAGCTGATCTCGAACTCCCTAGTTTAGGTGATCCACCTGTCTCAGCCTCCCAAAGTGCTGGGATTACAGGCGTGAGCCACTGTGCCCAGCCATTTTTTAATTGTTAGTAGAGATGAGTTCTCCATGTGTTACCTAGACTAGTCTTGAACTCTTGGGCTCAAGTGATCCTGCCACCTTGGCCTTCCAAAGTGTTGGGATTATAGGTGTGAGCCACTACAGACAGCCCAAAAGCTGTGTGTGTGTGTGTGTGTGTGTGTGTATATATATTTTTTTTTTTTTTGAGACGGAATCTGGCTCTGTCGCCCAGGCTGGAGTGCAGTGACACGATCTTGGCTCACTGCAAGCTCCGCCTCCTGGGTTCACGCCGTTCTCCTGCCTCAGCCTCCCAAGTAGCTGGGACTACAGTTGTCCGCCACCATGCCCGGCTCATTTTTTGTATTTTTAGTAGAGACAGGGTTTCACTGTGTTAGCCAGGATGGTCTCGATCTCCTGACCTTGTGATCTGCCTGCCTCGGCCCCCCCAAAGTGCTGGGATTACAGGCGTGAGCCACCGTGCCTGGCCAAAAGCTATATTTTGAATCACATTTGCACACTGGCTCAAGTTAAGCCACAGGGAAGTTCAATCTGAAATTTAGTTATCGTTATAAAAATTGCCATTTTTTAATAAATGGTATTTATATGCCATTTTTTATATAAGAGCCAGCTAATCAATATTTGAGTTACTTATTCAACAGCAGACTTGGAGTTATATGGATTTGAGAGACTTTTTAAGAGGCCTCAATTCATTTCCTCAACATTTTGGAACATGTGTTGATAATGTGATAAAACATTTCCCTTTGCCAACAATTGCTGATAATGCGATTGCCCCAAATAAACATAAAAAACAGAAAAACAAAAAGCCAGACATCCTGAGTAATATATTCCAGAAATCAGATTGTGCATTTAGTGTTACTAGGGAGGATTATGCCATTTTGCTGCTCCAAATCATAAACTTTTCATAGAGGAAGTGTTTCCCCAAGGACCAAAGAATCCTTCCTTTTTCCCCGTTGTAAATTTACCGTGCTTTTTGTCCTAGATCTGTTGTTTTAGGTCAATCATAACCAAAAGATGAATCTTTATGTAGTTATTTCTGTAAACAAAATTTTACTTGTTGATGACTACATTAGTGTTACTAAAACTTGATTTGGCTTTGTAGAGGAGATATATCATTGTGTTGCGAATTTTAATTTCACCTTCTAATAGATTTTGTAGTTTAATTTTACCAGTTTTAATAATGAACAAGTGTGGTATTTTTAACTATCATTATACTTAAATTTTGTGTTTAATTTTTCTCTAAATTATATTTAATATGTTTACTTTTCAGGAATTACCCAACTCTGTCTTTTTGGTGATGGAGGTAGGTAGTATACAAACTTATGTTTAATTTATTTCAAATTTCTTTTTTTTTTTTAGATTCTAGCATAAATCTTCATATTTCAAATCCCTTTTGATTAATATGAACCTTAAGATTGACAGTAGATAAATTATTTGAATGTTTATATTAATAAAGTTGATTCAGTGATCTAGATTCTACTCAAGGAATATAAAATTTAAAAAATTTTGAATCTGTAATGTTTTTAGGCTATATTTACATGAGATTATATACAAATGATTTTTTAATCACAATTGACAATGGATTGAATTAATCTTGAATCACTGTGTTTATTTTCATTACTTTCTCTTTTCTATGTCAGTATTGCAATGGTGGAGACCTCGCAGATTATTTGCAAGGTAACTGTGTGTGTGTCAGTGTTCAATAAAGATAGTGCTGCAGCCTGTTTAATTCTAAGAGGTACTTTTGAAATACACTACCCGTTTTCTGCTCTTGTATAGAAACATTCAATAAATATTTGTGTATTTGTTTGACTTGTGATCACTTTGCAGACCAGTTGTTTGTGGTTTTGTTCCTAAGCTTTACTTGTATATAAGTATTTACCTTTTTGTGTGTCTGTCTCTGATAGTGTTTGAGAGATGGTCCTATCCCCAGGAGAGGAGAAACCCCATAGAATTCCTCTCCTTCAAAAGGCTTCACTGAGTTGTAGTCCTTTTCATTTCTTTCAAAATAAAAAAAAGTTGTAGTGGAAAAATGTATCCAAGAATGTATTTGTGTGAACATTTCTTGTAATTAAAAAAAGGCAACAAAAAACATTATAAGGCATTAAAGGTAACAATGAAATTATTTTGTGGTACAGAAGTAAGATTTTAGTATTAGATGGTGCTTGAAATTTTGAACCCAAAATGCATACATGTAGGATATGAAGCATTCAGATCAAATTGTGTGCCTCCAGAGTATTTTCTTTTTCTTTCTTTCTTTTTTTTTTTTTTTGGAGACAAAGTCTTGCTCTGTCACCCAGGCTGGAGTGCAGTGGTGCATTCTCGGCTCACTGCAACCTCCGCCTCCTGGGTTCAAGTGATTCTCCTGCCTCAGCCTCCTGAGTAGCTGGGATTACTGGTACATGCCACCACGCCCAGCTAATTTTTATATTTTTAGTAGAGACAGGGTTTCACCACATTGATCAGGCTGGTCCCAAACTCCTGACCTCGTGATCCGCCAGCCTAGGCCTCCCAAAGTGCTGGAATTATAGGGTGAGCCGCCGCACCTGGCCAGTGAAGCCAGTACCTACTTGTTCACCCCTTAAAAGATACAAGGGGAATATGCAAAAAGACAGTAAAAAGTTAACACATTCAACCTATAAATAGATTATGGCGTCTGAGCGCGGTGGCTCATGCCTATAATCCCAGCACTTTGGGAGGCCGAGGCAGGTGGATCACCTGAGGTCGGGAGTTCGAGACCAGCCTGACCAACATGGAGAAAACTCATCTCTAC
>NW_022162991.1:0-3777 GCF_008728515.1 Papio anubis | reverse complement strand
CAGTTAGTCTGGAATGAGTAAAGGTGTGTGAGGTAATTGCCATGCTTTGTGGCAATCAGACCTACAAAGGGGAAGGTCACAAATCACCCAGTAATACCACTTTGCACAAAGAAATTGGGAGTGTACATTTCTTTTTCTTCTTCTTTTTGCTTTGTTAGAAGTGGGTGTTCACTTTATCTCTGATGGCATGTGATTGTCATGAAGTCAGTCGTGATGATAGCTCTCAACTCCAAACTGCTGAGACCAGGGATTACCTCAGCCATCTATATCCTGCACACGGTGCCTAGCATTGGCTGGAGCTCAGCGAGTATTTGTTGAGTGAGTGAATCAATCCTATTTCGCCTTCTTGCCAGTTCTGGTCTGGGTGGTCGGTACCTTCCTTCCTGAGTATCGTGCAGACCCAGGTTTCTGGCGTCTGGGCTCATTGGCTGATGTGGGAGCAGCCTCTTCCTTTCTGCAGTGGGAATTACTATCCAGAGCCAGGTACAGGCCCCGGAGGAGGGTCCTATGGGGCCACAGGTCCAAGGCCCTCCAGTTCCCTTTGCCTGGCTGGGGTTTTGTGGAAGAGGAAAGCCAGTGTCCTGAAATGATTCCTTCCTCACTGCCATCAATACCGGAAATACTCCCAAGGGATTTAGAATCAGAAAAATCACATTTCTAAATTTTCTAAGATGAACCTGTATAGCTTTTATACACAGAAAAACCATAGTAGAACACAAACACACATACAACCTCCCCTGAGTCTTGGGAAAGCTTGTCACTGGGGAGGTTAGCGGAAATTGCACACTTTTCTCTGCTAGCTGGTTAAAAGTCTTCAAAAACCCTGTCTGAATTTAATCTTAGGAAATGGAACTTCATAGATGGTTCAGGAATGTAAAGATTCACACATCACAAAATATTTCAATGTATTTGATGCCTGATAAACATGTAAATATCATAGTGTTGTGTCTTTGCTTATGAGTTGTATATTTCTATTCGTTTTAATGGTTATCACGATTTTTTCAAAAGATCTTTAATGTAACAGTGGTTATTTTGGGTTACTGTGTAAGAAAGCTATTTAGCCACTAGAGGGCAATGTGACACAGCACAAAGTAGGTCTTGGTTCAGCTGAAACCTTTACTTTTCAAAATGGGAACATACACCAGCCTGGCCAACATGGTGAAACCCAGTCTCTACAAAAAAAAAAAAAAAAAAAAAAAAAAAAAAAATTAAAAATAAATAAATAAATACATACAAAAATTTGCCGGGCGCGGTGGCGGTCGCCTGTAATCCCAGCTACTCAGGAGGCTGAGGCAGGACAATCGCTTGAACCGGGGAGGCAGAGGTTGCAGTGAGCTGAGATCGTGCCACTGCACTCCAGCCTGGGCGACAGAGCGAGACTCTGTCTCGAAACAAAAAACAAAAACAGAAACAAAACACAACAAAATGAGAAATCAAAATGGAATTCTAAGGAAGTGGGCACTTTTATATATGTCCATGTTAAAGTTCTAGAGCTGTTGATAAATATAAAAACAGTAATTCTAAGTTATTTCAGTAGGATTTATTCATTGTTTTATTAATGCTTAATATTTTCCAATTCACTTTTCATGTATATGTATTCTATATAAAATTTGTATAAAATGGAGAATGACATACTATCTAAAGTGTAAAAAACACATATACATGTATACATACACAGATATCTAGATTTTGCTGTTGTAATTATAGAAGAAAACAATGACCTCTGTGCCATTAAAAAAGCATTTGATTTTTCCACATATGTTTTTCTCTTCCTTAGGGACTCAGAGTTGCAATGAGATGACTTTTGAAGGTTCTGTCTTGTAATATTGTTCTGTTGTTGTGTAAATTCAAAAAGCCTTTGTAACAACAGACTATTAGAATTAACGTACCTGTATTTTTACTTTATTTTTGCAGAAGACCAGAGTTTATTATTCAAATCCAACTTCCTGAGCATTTGGGGATCTAAGTGGTTTTTTTTGTTTTTTTGGTTTTTTTTTTTGAGATGGAGTCTCACACTGTTACCTGGGCTGGAGTGCAATGGTGCCATCTTGGCTCACTGCAACCTCTGCCTCCTGGATTCAAGCAATTCTCCTGCTTCAGCCTCCTGAGTGTCTGGGATTACAGGTGCCTGCCACCACTCTCAGCTAATTTTTTGTATTTTTAGTAGAAACAGGATTTCACTATGTTGGCCAGGTTGGTCTCGATCTCCTGACCTTGTGATCTGCATCCCTCGGCCTCCCAAAGTGCTGGAATTACAGGTGTGAGCCACCGTGCCCGGCCTAAGTTTTTAAAGATAATTTGGTGGGAAGGGGCTAGGGAAGTGGGGAGTGCTGATTGATCAAGTTGGAGATGGAATCATAGGGGGATGAAGTGAGGTTTCCTTGCCGTCTTCTGTTCCTGGGTGGGATCTCAGAACTGATTACCAGTCTAGGTGGTGTCAGCTGATTCATCTAGTGCAGGGTCTGCAAATTCCTTCCCGAGGTTAGCTAGGCCTATGCCCAGGAATGAACAAGGACAGCTTAAAGGTTAGAAGCAAGATGGAGTCGGTTAGGTCTGATCTCTTTCACTGTCATAATTTCCTCAGTTATAATTTTTGCAAAGGCTATTTCAATCCCTCCCTTAGGGTTTCATAGCACCTTATTCTTAAGGTGTGGGCTATGAAGATGGGAAAAGGCCATTGATCGCTCTGGCTTCTTCCCACTGACAGGGACATAGTAGGCTAGGTGTTGACCCCAAGGTGAGAGATGTGGAACTGCTTCGCAGCTGTCTGAGCTGTTTGAGTGTACTCACACAGGCCGGGCTGAGGTTCCAAGGCTTTCATGACAAAGGCATTCATATTCTCATCTACAGTTTTAGTATGACATTTAAGCAAACAGTGTACAATAAGGTAAATAATGAGTTCTAAAACAAAGAGTGCAATTACCAGCTTTAAAAGTAAAGATTTAAAAGCATTAGTTTGGGCACTTTTAGCCTTCCAAAATTTAGGATTCAGTCTAAATTGCAGAAAAAAAAAATACAACTAACAACAGGTGTACTGTAGTTTTTGAAACATAATTTTTCTCTCTTCAGTCCTTATTTTTATTAAATACAAATCCTGATAGGACCAATTTGTTTGTGAAATAAACTTTAGTTTTATTACACTTGGCATGATTATTTGCATAGAGCACAGCAAGAATAATTATTTTTCACATAGGCCTTTTAAATTGGCTTTGATGGAACTCTGTATAAAGAGCCTTAGATAAGACTTTTTTAAAGCCCATCCCAGCCATGGGTTTGTACCCTCAAATGCCTATGAGTTGGGTACATTCCTCTCTTTTTGAGATCCCAAGATAACTTAAGATTCCTGGGCCTGTTGGAAAGTGACATTCTTTACTTACCATAGGTTAGGAACCCTGTACAGGGACTGTGTAGACAAAGTATGAGGCCAGTTTTCCCTAGGGGTTTTTATTGGCTCTAGAAGTCAAATTTGATTCCTTAAACAAAAGCATGCCATTCCAGTCAAAGCCTTTGTAAAATAATTTTCTCCAGTTGTGTCCTGTTGCAAAAGAAAACATTCTTAGTGCACTTATGCAAACAATTATGTTGCCATAAATTAAGAATACTTGCAAATAACTTCCAGATTCTGGAGAAATCAGGTAGAGAGAAACAAATATGCTCTAAAATTTTGTTCACAGGAATATATTTTATTCAGTTGTTAAAAGCTGTAAGTAGCTCAAAAGAAATGTTTTCTTGGCTCTGAAAAATGAAAAGAATCAGCCACATTTTAAACAAAAAAAA
>NW_022162990.1:0-3781 GCF_008728515.1 Papio anubis | reverse complement strand
ATGTAAAGAGTTCTATCTTTAGGGGTGAGGGTAGCACAGTATCCATATGCTTTGTCTTATAAGAGGTAATTGGCATCTGAAGATATCACTAGCTTAAATTTAAGAAATTTTAAATAACGAATGACTTGAATAACAAAGGAAGAGTATTCTAGAAATAGCTACTAAAGATAAAAGTAAAAACACAGAGGAAGGAAATTTTTTCTTTTCTTTATTAATAATAGTTAACATTTTAAAAAATATATAGTTTATAAACCACTTTAACAGGCATTTATCCTTTTTGATCCTTACAACTGCCCACATTAAATAGGTATTATTCCATTGTTTATCTGTTAGAAAACTGAGGTTCAGAGGCCGGGCGCAGTGGCTCACGCCTGTAATCCCAGCACTTTGGGAGGCCGAGGTGGGCAGATCACGAGGTCAGGAGATCAAGACCATCCTGGCTGACATGGTGAAACCCTGTCTCTGCTAAAAATACAAAAAAAATTAGCTGGGCGTGGTGGTGGGCACCTGTAGTCCCAGCTACTTGGGAGGCTGAGGCAGGAGAATGGTGTGAACCCTTGAGGCAGAGCTTGCAGTGAGCCGAGATCCCACCACTGTACTCCAGCCTGGGCAACAGAGCGAGACTCCGTCTCAAAAAAAAAGAAAACTGAGATTCAGAGAGATTAAATGACCTGCCCAAGGTCAGTCATGTAAGTAGTAGCCCTCTGACAGTATATTTTCATCCACTTTCACTAAACTATTACTTCATCTTTTACCTTGTCAACCAATTAAGAAATAAAACTTTTTCCTTCATTTTTATTTGAACTATTTGGTCCGAATGATTGATTTGGGGCTTGCAGGCAGTGAAAGAAAAGGAGAGAGGATTACTTCCTAAGCTTCTATGAAATAAACAGGTAGATGCATGTTTATTGTTTGTGCTATATTACAGTTTGATGGTCAGTGAAAATCCAGTGTGGTTTTTAAAATTTGTTCTTATGTCCAATGATTGGCCAAAGCATATTTCTTCTCATGGATAAAGGAACACAGAGGTGGATATCTCAGGAAGGCTTAGCAAGTGAGGGGCTTGATCAGAAATAGCTGACAGATCGGAAGAATACATCAGTGTATCAACTGTGTCCATGACTTGGCAGAGATTATCTGAAAAATAGACATAGGGGATGAGGGAGTGGGCAGTGAGGGGTAAAGAAGCAGCTGGAAATACTTAAAATCTATAATGAGATAATTAAGACTAATTAGCTGGCCCTGTAGGCAGAAAGCAGCCCATTAAGTCCAGATCCAGTTTTAATAACTTACCTGGTTTTGAGGCTAGACAGTCCAGAGCACCCCAGGGAATGAAGTGTTTCATGGATGAGACTTTTAGGGTGGGATTCTTTGAAAATGGGTAGCTGTAGTCTGCAGTGGGCAGTGTATTTTTTTTTCTGGGAACTAAAATAAACACTCTGGTTCCCTAGGGGGACGAATTAAAGGCACCTCAGTTTTCTCATCTGTTAAATGGAGAAAACTACATAGAAGAGTTATCATGTGGTTTTAATAAGAAAGATATACAAAAGGGCCTAGAGCAATTCCTATCACAAAGCAAGTTCTTAGAAAATATTAAGAAACGTTTGTTGAGTGCACTATTAGAAGAAGTATTGACTGCTGCTGGGACCTCAAAATGAGGCAAGTTTGGTGCTCTTAATGCCATCTACTCTGCCCTCAATATTTGGAGCTATTTTCCTGTGGAAGCAAGATCTGATGATACTTCCCAACACATACCAAAATATCCTGCCCTGCCTGAAGCCAGAAGTCATTTCAAAACTAGCTAGAACTCCTAGGCAATTTAGAGGGAAACTGAAATGAAAACCAAATTGTGGCCCAAGTTTCAGGGAACAGTTAAGCACATTTCTCCAAGTTTTACTGTAATATAACTTAGAAGTGGTATCTTAATGAAACATTGGGAAATAGCGGATGATCTGGGCCTAGACCTGCAAGTCACCAACTCTTATGAGATCGCCCATTGTTACTTGGTTTCGAATGGACTATTTTCTTCGCCCTGTGCCTGTATCTCCTTGTTTATCTCTCCTCTTAATTTTCCCTAATTTGGACCAGAGCTTCATTATACCTACTTTCTTGCAAAAGTGTTGGATGTGATTCTTGGATGGAAATATAAAGCATTCTAATTGAATCCTAGAAAAATAAATTAAATATGTCTTGTGTATAAGCCTTGCACATTGGAGTGATTAGAAAGGGGGAAAGAAATTGGGTGTCACATTAATTGGTATTTACTTTGAAATGCATTTTGGTTTCTACTCAGTGATTTGCACTTTGTATGAATTTAATTAGATGCTATGTGCCCCAGGTTGTGTTTCAGATGAAAATGTAGGGGGTGGGGGTGGTTGGCAATAAACAGTTGTACCATTTTATCTGATTGCTTTAGCTAAACTAGACAAAATGTTCACTTGCATAAAAAACAGAATTGAAAGCATTTCATCATTAGAATGGTGGTGTTTCAAAACATGTGAGAGATATTGGCAAATTTTTTTGGTGTTCCAAGAAATGATCAAAATGAATGTAGAAAATCCCTTCATGTGCAGAAAAAAATGGATGACCAACCATATGGGCACGCATGTTAGCCCTTCTAAGAATCACTTAAAGTTCCCTAGGTTATTTAAAATTAACTTGGTCGATCTAATAAACTAAAGGAAAGATAGCATTACCCGAGCCAGTAAATGGAGACCCTCCAAGGAGCTATTCAGTATAAAATACTTGAATACATAAAAATCTTCTATTTTGTTTAATTTGAATGCAGGTGAATTTAGTTGACAAATACTGAAGAGGGTAAGTGTGGCAAGGCGCTATAACAACACTTTTCATTTTGTGAAGGACCGAAATTATTATTTGCAAATTCAGTTTTTACCAGTCGCAAATTTGAAAGTGCTCAGTGTCACCATGGTTGATTTTCCTTGGACATGTCATGATTGCATCTTATGTTGTACTACTTAGAGGAGAAGCACGTGGATAGGATTTGAGTGAGCAATGCATTCCTCAGGTATTTAAACTCTAAGAAGCAGCCATATTTTTAATTACTAGGGGGATACTAATATTAAAATGATGTTTATGTATGTAAAGAGTTCTATCTTTAGGGGTGAGGGTAGCACAGTATCCATATGCTTTGTCTTATAAGAGGTAATTGGCATCTGAAGATATCACTAGCTTAAATTTAAGAAATTTTAAATAACGAATGACTTGAATAACAAAGGAAGAGTATTCTAGAAATAGCTACTAAAGATAAAAGTAAAAACACAGAGGAAGGAAATTTTTTCTTTTCTTTATTAATAATAGTTAACATTTTAACAGGCATTTATCCTTTTTGATCCTTACAACTGCCCACATTAAATAGGTATTATTCCATTGTTTATCTGTTAGAAAACTGAGGTTCAGAGGCCGGGCGCAGTGGCTCACGCCTGTAATCCCAGCACTTTGGGAGGCCGAGGTGGGCAGATCACGAGGTCAGGAGATCAAGACCATCCTGGCTGACATGGTGAAACCCTGTCTCTGCTAAAAATACAAAAAAAATTAGCTGGGCGTGGTGGTGGGCACCTGTAGTCCCAGCTACTTGGGAGGCTGAGGCAGGAGAATGGTGTGAACCCTTGAGGCAGAGCTTGCAGTGAGCCGAGATCCCACCACTGTACTCCAGCCTGGGCAACAGAGCGAGACTCCGTCTCAAAAAAAAAGAAAACTGAGATTCAGAGAGATTAAATGACCTGCCCAAGGTCAGTCATGTAAGTAGTAGCCCTCTGAC
>NW_022162989.1:0-3782 GCF_008728515.1 Papio anubis | reverse complement strand
TTGAAGTTCTGCAATTTATTTTGGCAAAATTGTTTTGGCTCTTTCGGGGTACTTTTTAACAGCAAGGAGGCCAATGATTTGCAATTGGAAAGCTTTTTCTGTCGTATTTCGGAGGGGAATTTTGCAGTCTAGGGATTTTTTCAGGAATTTTATCACAAGTAGGTAAATTATCACCACTTCCTTTGCTGAGGTACTGGGTTAAAATGTGTGTTGCCTCCCGTTGAGGAATTGAGAGACCCTGGAAACACTTGCCTATGTGGTGAGAGACAGTGAGCTCCTTAATGAGGGGCACAGAAGACATTGCTTTGGGACATAATGTTGTCAGGGGAGCTGTGTGCCTCTCTACTTCTTTATTTTTTTGTGCAGTTTAGATCTCTGCTGGACACACTAGATATTGAAATCTTTGTTGATTCTCTTGGTTCTGGTTTGGCTGACCTGTCAGCTGGAGCTGGAGGACATGCCTGGAAGGGGAGTGACCCCCATGGGAAAGAGCAGGGCTCAGCAGAGTGAAAGCAGCTGGGACCCAGAGAAGCCAGTGAGGTCTGACTCTTAAAAGCCAAAGACCAGCAGGTGGGTGTCCTCAGGGGCAAATGGACTGCACTGGTACCCATTCAAGCGGACTGGAGAAAGGTAAGAGGCTTTGGATATTCCATTTTCTCTCTCAGCTCTTCAGCAGGAGATTTAGGCCCTGGGCTGGTACTGTCCTGCAGCAGGGGCAGGGTGGACAGAAATGGCTGCATATCAGGCCTACGTCCATGTCATCCTCTCAGGCATTGCCCCTGAAGATGGAGAATTTTGTTCAGAGTCCCAGCCTGGGCACATGGGAGGAACCACCTTATTAAAATTAATTTAAGAAAACAGTATGCATGCTTTATTCTTCTAGAATAATTATTAATGTCATGTTTTACAATGTATCTCTTAAAGGAATGGTGAGAATCGTCTACATAATGTATGTTTTACATGGTCTTTTCTATAATTGCAGCTTTCACATCTTCTTATAGAATCCATATTCTTGGGGAACACACAGGCAGTATCTCTGTGTTGATTTCTAGTGGGAAATCTTTATGCAGGGTGGAGAGAGTCACATTTCCTAATGAGAGATGGAAAGCATCTGATTACCAGAAAAAGTGTTCAAATTCTGCTGGTATGATCACGGTGCTGCGGGTGGAGGTCAGTTTAAGGAGGATTCAGGCAAAGAAATTTTGAAAGTCTTTTTCATTGTTTCTGTTTCTTTGTTTGTTTTTTGTTTTGTTTTTTGTTTGTTTTTTACAAAACCATGGGCAGAAGCCACCACCTGGACCCATCACATGTTGGAATGAATGAGGGACAGAAATGGAGCTCAGTAATTGAGAATGAAATTCAGGAGTGGGGAAGAGGTTTGAGAGGTCAACGGGTGTGAGAGGTGAATGGGTGAATGATGAGAATGTTCAAAACATCTTCTTTCTCCATAATAAGAGAGCATTTAGGCCCCTGAGTCAGACAATGTCCAGGCCAGGGGGAGCAGGATGTTGTTGGCTCTCCTGGGCAAAAGTGAAACTCCATCAGTGTCCAGTTACCTCATCCAGTTTGGGATTTGTTCCTATTTTAAAAACGATCCAACAGTATACAATTTTGAAAATATACAAAAATCTCTATGCTATCATTCATAGATAGACAAGATGGCCCTAAGATGGTGAGAGAATCAGAATGGGGTTTGGGTTTACATTGTGTATTTTTTTCTCCCAATATCTACAAAATTCCCTACATCAATTCTTTAATGTAACCCAGTGGGTGTCATTCCGTTTCACAATTACAGACATTTCCAGTTCACGGTTAAAACCCTCGGAAAACCCACACCCTTTCTGCTGTGAGGTACAGGCAGCCATGTGGCATCACCTCTAAACATGCCTTCTGGGTCATCAAATTACTGATTAAGTAAAAGTCATTTCAGCAGATATTGAAGACCTCCATTTTACCCCTCTCACACTTGCAATTCTTCTACCAAGAGATGATGGATTTTAGTGGTGATTTGCTTTTATAGATTAGTGTAGATTAATGCTTCTGCCAGGGGAAAATTTTTCATTGAGAAAAGCATTTGGCAAAGTCTGGAGACATTGCTGGTTGTCAGAGTTGGGGGAGGGAGTCCTGCTGGCCTTGAGTGGGTAGAGTCCCCGGATAGTGTTGAACATTCTAGAGCTCACAGAGCCCCACCAGCATGACCACTACAAAGTTCAATGCTGAGGAGGAGTGGAGAGCCCTCATGTGCCTTCCCTAGCTTCCCTAGAGCTTTTTACCTTCTCCTTCCATCAGTCTCTACCACTTTCTCACCTCAGCTTGCTCCTTGAACCTTAATACCCTCCAGTTGAACTTTCCCATAGTTTAAGACCTGCTGTAATCTCTTGACTTCCTTGGCCCCTTTCTGATCCTTAGTAGGGTGTCCTCTAGAGGGGATCCTCACCTTTCCTGGAGCTTCCCAGGATCCAGATGCCCCTGCCCTGTGTGGGCACCAGGGATATGGCCATGTGCCTGTGTCCCTAAAGGTCCTGTCACTCAGGACTTTAGTGTGAGAGCAGCTGAGGTGATATTACCCTCCCCTACTTTTCTTGGAACATAAAAATATGTACAAACCTTGGAGAGTAAAATTTCTTATTGCATGTCAAAATTTTTAAAATACATATTTTTGCTTCCCAAACTTTACTGGAAAAATTTATCACACTACCAGTCATGAAAAATGACACCTAATCAGGGTTATTCACTGTATTGTTTGTTTAACAGCAAAATGTTGGGAACAACTTAGACTTTCACCAGCACGATGCTAATTCAATAGATTACCCTGTATCTACACAATAGAATATGAAGCAGCTGTATAAAAAGTATAGAATCTGTCAGCTATTCATATGGAAACACCTCCATGTTCTATTTTAATTATAGCATCTAAACATCACAGAATAAGATGCAGTTTTTGTACTAGATCTCACCGTAGAACATTTTTCTTACTGTTTTTTTTTTTTTGTATTTTTTTTTTTTTTTTGTTTATTAAAGAGCGAGTGTCTCACTCTCATACCCAGGCTGAAGTGCAGTGGCGAGATCATAATTGACTGCAGCCTCAATCTTGTGAGCTCAAGCAATCCTCCTGCCTCGGCCTGCTGAGTAGCTGGAATCACAGGCACGTGCCGCCATGCCTAGCTAATTTTTTGTGTTTGTTTCTGGAGAGATGGGGTTTCACCCAGGCTGGTGTAATCCCAGGCTTTTCTCAAACTTCTGGGCCCAAGTGATCTGCCCACTTTCACTCCCAAAATGCTGGAATTACAAGCAAGTGTCACCACACCTGATTCTGCCTTTTCTTTTTTTAACTGGACTGCAGTCTACTCACGCATCTCTTTCCTCATCAGGTGATTTACATTTTTCCTCAATGTCTCAACCACATGTCCATGCCAAAATCCACATGTATTTGCTTTTGTTTAGAATTAGATTTTTTTTTTTTTTTTAAGAGAAGCCTTAGGAATGGTCTCCTAGCTGATTTTCAGGATTCTAATCTTCACTGTCTAAGCCATATGTTTCCATTTGCAGATATTGATTACAGTCACCTGTAGAGCATTTAAAGCCTACCAATGCCTGTACCATCCCTCAAGCATTTCTGATTTGGCTAATGTGTGGTGTAGCCCAGAGATTGGTTGTTTAAAAATGCTTTCAAGGAGAAGTGTCATTTTGCAGTGGAGGAACTTTAACCCAATAATCAAAGTTAATGTCTTCAGTAGTCAGAGATGATGACATCTTAGGGCATTCTAATATAATGGATGGAG
>NW_022162988.1:0-3789 GCF_008728515.1 Papio anubis | reverse complement strand
CAGTTAGTCTGGAATGAGTAAAGGTGTGTGAGGTAATTGCCATGCTTTGTGGCAATCAGACCTACAAAGGGGAAGGTCACAAATCACCCAGTAATACCACTTTGCACAAAGAAATTGGGAGTGTACATTTCTTTTTCTTCTTCTTTTTGCTTTGTTAGAAGTGGGTGTTCACTTTATCTCTGATGGCATGTGATTGTCATGAAGTCAGTCGTGATGATAGCTCTCAACTCCAAACTGCTGAGACCAGGGATTACCTCAGCCATCTATATCCTGCACACGGTGCCTAGCATTGGCTGGAGCTCAGCGAGTATTTGTTGAGTGAGTGAATCAATCCTATTTCGCCTTCTTGCCAGTTCTGGTCTGGGTGGTCGGTACCTTCCTTCCTGAGTATCGTGCAGACCCAGGTTTCTGGCGTCTGGGCTCATTGGCTGATGTGGGAGCAGCCTCTTCCTTTCTGCAGTGGGAATTACTATCCAGAGCCAGGTACAGGCCCCGGAGGAGGGTCCTATGGGGCCACAGGTCCAAGGCCCTCCAGTTCCCTTTGCCTGGCTGGGGTTTTGTGGAAGAGGAAAGCCAGTGTCCTGAAATGATTCCTTCCTCACTGCCATCAATACCGGAAATACTCCCAAGGGATTTAGAATCAGAAAAATCACATTTCTAAATTTTCTAAGATGAACCTGTATAGCTTTTATACACAGAAAAACCATAGTAGAACACAAACACACATACAACCTCCCCTGAGTCTTGGGAAAGCTTGTCACTGGGGAGGTTAGCGGAAATTGCACACTTTTCTCTGCTAGCTGGTTAAAAGTCTTCAAAAACCCTGTCTGAATTTAATCTTAGGAAATGGAACTTCATAGATGGTTCAGGAATGTAAAGATTCACACATCACAAAATATTTCAATGTATTTGATGCCTGATAAACATGTAAATATCATAGTGTTGTGTCTTTGCTTATGAGTTGTATATTTCTATTCGTTTTAATGGTTATCACGATTTTTTCAAAAGATCTTTAATGTAACAGTGGTTATTTTGGGTTACTGTGTAAGAAAGCTATTTAGCCACTAGAGGGCAATGTGACACAGCACAAAGTAGGTCTCTGTTCAGCTGAAACCTTTACTTTTCAAAATGGGAAATACACCAGCCTGGCCAACATGGTGAAACCCAGTCTCTACAAAAAAAAAAAAAAAAAAAAAAAAAAAAAAAATTAAAAATAAATAAATAAATACATACAAAAATTTGCCGGGCGCGGTGGCGGTCGCCTGTAATCCCAGCTACTCAGGAGGCTGAGGCAGGACAATCGCTTGAACCGGGGAGGCAGAGGTTGCAGTGAGCTGAGATCGTGCCACTGCACTCCAGCCTGGGCGACAGAGCGAGACTCTGTCTCGAAACAAAAAACAAAAACAGAAACAAAACACAACAAAATGAGAAATCAAAATGGAATTTTAAGGAAGCAGGCACTTTTATATATGTCCATGTTAAAGTTCTAGAGCTGTTGATAAATATAAAAACAGTAATTCTAAGTTATTTCAGTAGGATTTATTCATTGTTTTATTAATGCTTAATATTTTCCAATTCACTTTTCATGTATATGTATTCTATATAAAATTTTTATAAAATGGAGAATGACATGCTATCTAAACTGTAAAAAACACATATACATGTATACATACACAGATATATAGATTTTGCTGTTGTAATTATAGAAGAAAACAATGACCTCGGTGCCATTAAAAAAGCACTGGATTTTTCCACATATGTTTTTCTCTTCCTTAGGGACGCAGAGTTGCAATGAGATGACTTTTGAAGGTTCTGTCTTGTAATATTGTTCTGTTGTTGTGTAAATTCAAAAAGCCTTTGTAACAACAGACTATTAGAATTAATTTACCTGCATTTTTACTTCATTTTTGCTGAAGACCAGAGTTTATTATTCAAATCCGACTTCCTGAGCATTTGGGGATCTAAGTGGTTTTTTTTGTTTTTTTGGTTTTTTTTTTTGAGATGGAGTCTCACACTGTTACCTGGGCTGGAGTGCAATGGTGCCATCTTGGCTCACTGCAACCTCTGCCTCCTGGATTCAAGCAATTCTCCTGCTTCAGCCTCCTGAGTGTCTGGGATTACAGGTGCCTGCCACCACTCTCAGCTAATTTTTTGTATTTTTAGTAGAAACAGGATTTCACTATGTTGGCCAGGTTGGTCTCGATCTCCTGACCTTGTGATCTGCATCCCTCGGCCTCCCAAAGTGCTGGAATTACAGGTGTGAGCCACCGTGCCCGGCCTAAGTTTTTAAAGATAATTTGGTGGGAAGGGGCTAGGGAAGTGGGGAGTGCTGATTGATCAAGTTGGAGATGGAATCATAGGGGGATGAAGTGAGGTTTCCTTGCCGTCTTCTGTTCCTGGGTGGGATCTCAGAACTGATTACCAGTCTAGGTGGTGTCAGCTGATTCATCTAGTGTAGGGTCTGCAAATTCCTTCCCGAGGTTAGCTAGGCCTATGCCCAGGAATGAACAAGGACAGCTTAAAGGTTAGAAGCAAGATGGAGTCGGTTAGGTCTGATCTCTTTCACTGTCATAATTTCCTCAGTTATAATTTTTGCAAAGGCTATTTCAATCCCTCCCTTAGGGTTTCATAGCACCTTATTCTTAAGGTGTGGGCTGTGAAGATGGGAAAAGGCCATTGATCGCTCTGGCTTCTTCCCACTGACAGGGACATAGTAGGCTAGGTGTTGACCCCAAGGTGAGAGATGTGGAACTGCTTCGCAGCTGTCTGAGCTGTTTGAGTGTACTCACACAGGCCGGGCTGAGGTTCCAAGGCTTTCATGACAAAGGCATTCATATTCTCATCTACAGTTTTAGTATGACATTTAAGCAAACAGTGTACAATAAGGTAAATAATGAGTTCTAGAACAAGGAGTGCAATTCCCAGTTTTAAAAGTAAAGATTTAAAAGCATTAGTTTGGGCACTTGTAGCCTCCCAAAATTTAGGTTTCAGTCTAAATTGCAGAAAAAAAAAATCAAACCTCAAAAACAACTAATAACAGGTGTACTATAGTTTTTGAAACATAATTTTTTCTTTCTTCAGTTCTTATTTTTATTAAAAACAAATCCTGATAGGACCAATTTGTTTGTGAAATAAACTTTAGTTTTATTACACTTGGCATGATTATTTACATAGAGCACAGCAAGAATAATTATTTTTCACATAGGCCTTTTAAATTGGCTTTGATGGAACTCTGTATAAAGAGTCTCAGATAAGACTTTTTTAAAGCCCATCCCAGCCATGGGTTTGTACTCTCAAATGCCTATGAGGTGGGTACATTCCTCTCTTCTTGAGATGCCAGGTTAACTTAAGATTCCTGTGCCTGTTGGAAAGTGATATTCTTTACATACCGTAGGTTAGGAACCCTGTACAGGGATTGTGTAGACAAAGTATGAGGCCAGTTTTCCCTAGGGGTTTTTATTGGCTCTATAAGTCAAGTTTGATTCCTTAAACAAAAGCATGCCATTCCAGTCAAAGCCTTTGTAAAATAATTTTCTCCAGTTGTGTCCTGTTGCAAAAGAAAACATTCTTAGTGCACTTATGCAAACAATTATGTTGCCATAAATTAAGAATACTTGCAAATAACTTCCAGATTCTGGAGAAATCAGGTAGAGAGAAACAAATATGCTCTAAAATTTTGTTCACAGGAGTATATTTTACTCAATTGTTAAAAGCTGTAAGTAGCTCAAAAGAAATGTTTTCTTGGCTCTGAAAAATGAAAAGAATCAGCCACATTTTAAACAAAAAAAA
>NW_022162987.1:0-3793 GCF_008728515.1 Papio anubis | reverse complement strand
AATATCCCAGGATAAAAACTAGGAGGAAGATATCTGAGAAGCCGCTTTGTGAGGTGAGCATTCTTGTTGCAGAGTTAAGCCTTTCTTTTCATTCCACAGTTTGGAAACTGTTTTCTTACAATCTGTGAAGAGATATTTTGTAACACATTGAGGCCTATGATGAAAATGGAAATATCTTCAGATAAAAAGTATAAAGAAGCTTCCTGGGAAACTTCCTTCGAATATGTTCATTCATCTCACAGAGTAAAAGCTTTCTTTCGATTCAGCAGTTTCGAAACACTGTTTTTGTCCTTTCTGTGAGTGGTCATTTGGATGCTCTTTGAGATAAATGGTACAAAAGAGCATATTCCAGGATAAAAACTACAAGGAAGTTATCTGACAAACCAACTTGAGTTTTCTGCATTAATCTCACGAAGTTAAAGACTTCTTTTCATTCACCAGTTTGGAAAAAGTATTTTCTTGTATTCTGAAAAGAGATATTGGGCAGCACTTTGGGGTACATGGTAAAAAAAGAAAATGTTTTCTGAGAAAAACTAGAAGGAAGCTTTCTAAGAAACTGCTTTGTGGTGTGTGCATTTATCTCACAGAGTCAAACATTTCTTGGGATTCAGAAGTGTGGTAACACTGTTTTTGTTTATTCTGCGTATGGACATTTGGTAGTTCTTTCAGATCAATGTCAAAAAAGTGAATATCCTAGGATAAAAACTATAAAGAAGATACCTGAGAAACTACTTTATGACGTGTGCATTCATCTTGCAGATTTAAATCCTTTCTTTTCATTCAGTACTTTGGAAACACTGTTTTTGTAGTATCTGTGAAGGTACATTTGGGAGCCCATTGAGGACATTGGTTAAAAAGGAAATTTGTTCAGATAAAAACTAAAAAGAAGCTTTCTGAGATACTGCTTTGCGATGTGTGTGTTCACTTCACAGAGTTAAACGTATCTTTGGATTCAGCAGTTTGGTGATATTGTTTTAGTTCTTTCTGTGAATGGACATTTGGGTGCTCTTTGAGGCCAATGGCAAAAAAGTGAATCTCCCAGGATAAAAACTAGAAGGAAGTTATCCGACGAAATGACTTGTGATTTGTAAATTCATCACACAGAGTTAAACATTTCTTTCATTCAGCAGTTTGGAAACAGTGTTTTCTTGGATTCTCCAAAGAGATATTTGGTAGCACTTCAAGACCTATGGTGAAAAAGCAAATATCTTCAGATAAAAACTAGAAAGAATCTTTCTGAGAAACTACTTTTTGATATGTGCATCCATCTCACAGAGGTAAACCTTCCTTTGCATTCAACAGATTGGAAACACTGTTTTTGTAGTATTTCTGAAGGTATATTTGGGAGTGAACTGTGGCCCATGGTGAAAAAGGAAATATCTTCAGATGAAAACTAGAAAGAATCTTTCTGAGAAACTGCTCTGTGATGTGTGCATTCATCTCACAGAGTTACACCTCTCTTTGGATTCAGCACTTTGGGAACAATGATTTTGTCCAATCTGCAAAAGGACATTTCTGAGTTCATTGAGGCCAATGGCAAGAAAGTGAATATCCCAGGATAAGAACTAGAAGAAAGTTATCTGACAATCTGACCCGTGTATTGTACATTCATCTCACAGAGTTAAATGTTTCTTTTCATTCAGCCATGTGCAACACTCTTTTTGTTTATTCTGCCAAGGCACATTTGGTAGCTTTTTGAAGTCAATCACGAAAAAGTGAATATCCCAGGACAAAACCTAGAAAGAAGATATCTGAGAAACCGCTTTGTGATGTGTGCCTTCATCACGCAGAGTTAAACCTTTCTTTTCATTCAACAGTTTGGAAACACTGTTTTCATAGTATCTCTGAAGGTGTATTTGGGAGTGCATTGAGGCCCATGGTGAAAAAGGAAATATCTTCAGATAAACACTAGAAAGAAGTTTTCTGAGGAACTGCTTTGCAATGTGTACATTCATCTTACAGAGTCAAACGGTTTCTCTGGATACAGCAGTTTGATAACACTGTTTTTGTCCATTCTGCGAATGGAAGTTTAGGAAGTTATCTGACAAACTGACTTGTGATTTGTACATTCATCTCACAGAGTTAAACATTTCTTTTCATTCAGCAGTTTGGAAACAGTGTTTTCTTGGATTCTCTGAAGAGATATTTGGTAGCACTTTCAGGCCTATGGTGAAAAAGGAAATGTCTTCAGGTAAAACTAGAAAGAAGTTTTCTGAGATACTGCTTCATGATGTGTACATTCATCTCACAGAGTTAAATCTTTCTTTGGATTCAGCAGTTTGGGAACACTGTTTTGTCAATTCTGCGAATGGACATTTGTGAGATCTTTGAGGCCAATGGCAAAAAAATGAATATGCCCAGATAAAAACTAGAAGGAAATTATCTGACAAACTGCCTTGTGTTTTGTGCATTCATCTTACAGATGTAGACATTTATTTTCATTCAGCAGTTTGGAAACAGTGTTTTCTTGTATTCTGCAAAGAGATATTCGGTATCACTTTGAGGCCCACAATGAAAAAGAAAATATTTTGTGAGAAAACTGAAGAGAAGCTTTCTGAGAAACTGCTTTGCGGTGTGTGCATTCATCTCACAGAGCTAACCTTTCTTTGAATTCAGCAGTGTGGTAACAGAATGGACATTTGGTAGTTCTTTGAGGTCAATGGTGAAAAAGTGAATATCCAAGAATGAAAACTCACAATAAAATATCTGAGAAACTGCTTTGTGATGTGTGCATTCATCTTGCACAGTTCAACTTTTCTCTTTGTTCAGTACTTTGGAAACACTGTTTTTGTAGTATCTTTGAAGGTCTATTTGTTAGCGCTTTGAGGCCAATGGTGAACACGGAAATATCTTCGTATGAAAACTAGAAAGAATCTTCCCGAGAAACTGTTTTGTGATGTGTGCATTCATCTCACAGAGTTACACCTCTCTTTGGATTCAGCAGTTTGGGAACAATGTTTTTGTCCATTCTGTGAAAGGACATTTGGGAGCTCATTGAGGCCAATGGTGAGAAAGTGAATATCCAAGGACCAAAATTTGAAGGAAGTTATCTGAGAAACTGAACTGTGATTTATGCATTCCTCACATAGAGTTATGCCTTTCTTTTCATTCAGCAGTTTGGAAACACAGTTTTCTTACAATCTGTGAAGACATATTTGGTGGCACTTTGAGGCCTCCTGTGAAAAAGGAAATGTCTTCAGATAAATAGTAGAAAGAATCTTTCTGAGAAACTGTTTTGTGATGTGTGCATTCACCTCACAGATTTAAACATTTCTTTAGAGTCAGAGTTTATTAACAGTGCTGTTATCCATTCTGTGAATGGACGTTTTGGTGCTCTTTGAGGCCAATGGCAAAAAAGCGAATATCACAGGAAAAAAAAAAGAGAATTTATTTGACAAACAGACTTGTGATTTTTACATTCATCTCACAGATGTAAATATTTCTTTTCATTCAGCAGTTTGGAAACAGTGTTTTCTCAGATTCTCCAAAGAGATATTTGGTAGTGCTTTGAGGTCTATGGTGAAAAAGCAAATAATTTCAGATAAAAACTAGAAAGAAGCTCTCTGAGAAACTGCATTGTAATGCGTGCATTCATCTTACAGAGTTAAACCTTTCTTTTAATTCAACAGTGTTGGAACACTGTATTTGTCCATTCTGCAAATGGACATTTGTGAGATCTTTATGGCCAAGTCCGAAAAAGCGAATATCCCAGCATAAAAACTAGAAGGAAGGTATCTGACAAACTGACCTTGTGTATTTGCATTCATTTCACAGAGTTAAACCCATCTTTTCA
>NW_022162986.1:0-3793 GCF_008728515.1 Papio anubis | reverse complement strand
AATATCCCAGGATAAAAACTAGGAGGAAGATATCTGAGAAGCCGCTTTGTGAGGTGAGCATTCTTGTTGCAGAGTTAAGCCTTTCTTTTCATTCCACAGTTTGGAAACTGTTTTCTTACAATCTGTGAAGAGATATTTTGTAACACATTGAGGCCTATGATGAAAATGGAAATATCTTCAGATAAAAAGTATAAAGAAGCTTCCTGGGAAACTTCCTTCGAATATGTTCATTCATCTCACAGAGTAAAAGCTTTCTTTCGATTCAGCAGTTTCGAAACACTGTTTTTGTCCTTTCTGTGAGTGGTCATTTGGATGCTCTTTGAGATAAATGGTACAAAAGAGCATATTCCAGGATAAAAACTACAAGGAAGTTATCTGACAAACCAACTTGAGTTTTCTGCATTAATCTCACGAAGTTAAAGACTTCTTTTCATTCACCAGTTTGGAAAAAGTATTTTCTTGTATTCTGAAAAGAGATATTGGGCAGCACTTTGGGGTACATGGTAAAAAAAGAAAATGTTTTCTGAGAAAAACTAGAAGGAAGCTTTCTAAGAAACTGCTTTGTGGTGTGTGCATTTATCTCACAGAGTCAAACATTTCTTGGGATTCAGAAGTGTGGTAACACTGTTTTTGTTTATTCTGCGTATGGACATTTGGTAGTTCTTTCAGATCAATGTCAAAAAAGTGAATATCCTAGGATAAAAACTATAAAGAAGATACCTGAGAAACTACTTTATGACGTGTGCATTCATCTTGCAGATTTAAATCCTTTCTTTTCATTCAGTACTTTGGAAACACTGTTTTTGTAGTATCTGTGAAGGTACATTTGGGAGCCCATTGAGGACATTGGTTAAAAAGGAAATTTGTTCAGATAAAAACTAAAAAGAAGCTTTCTGAGATACTGCTTTGCGATGTGTGTGTTCACTTCACAGAGTTAAACGTATCTTTGGATTCAGCAGTTTGGTGATATTGTTTTAGTTCTTTCTGTGAATGGACATTTGGGTGCTCTTTGAGGCCAATGGCAAAAAAGTGAATCTCCCAGGATAAAAACTAGAAGGAAGTTATCCGACGAAATGACTTGTGATTTGTAAATTCATCACACAGAGTTAAACATTTCTTTCATTCAGCAGTTTGGAAACAGTGTTTTCTTGGATTCTCCAAAGAGATATTTGGTAGCACTTCAAGACCTATGGTGAAAAAGCAAATATCTTCAGATAAAAACTAGAAAGAATCTTTCTGAGAAACTACTTTTTGATATGTGCATCCATCTCACAGAGGTAAACCTTCCTTTGCATTCAACAGATTGGAAACACTGTTTTTGTAGTATTTCTGAAGGTATATTTGGGAGTGAACTGTGGCCCATGGTGAAAAAGGAAATATCTTCAGATGAAAACTAGAAAGAATCTTTCTGAGAAACTGCTCTGTGATGTGTGCATTCATCTCACAGAGTTACACCTCTCTTTGGATTCAGCACTTTGGGAACAATGATTTTGTCCAATCTGCAAAAGGACATTTCTGAGTTCATTGAGGCCAATGGCAAGAAAGTGAATATCCCAGGATAAGAACTAGAAGAAAGTTATCTGACAATCTGACCCGTGTATTGTACATTCATCTCACAGAGTTAAATGTTTCTTTTCATTCAGCCATGTGCAACACTCTTTTTGTTTATTCTGCCAAGGCACATTTGGTAGCTTTTTGAAGTCAATCACGAAAAAGTGAATATCCCAGGACAAAACCTAGAAAGAAGATATCTGAGAAACCGCTTTGTGATGTGTGCCTTCATCACGCAGAGTTAAACCTTTCTTTTCATTCAACAGTTTGGAAACACTGTTTTCATAGTATCTCTGAAGGTGTATTTGGGAGTGCATTGAGGCCCATGGTGAAAAAGGAAATATCTTCAGATAAACACTAGAAAGAAGTTTTCTGAGGAACTGCTTTGCAATGTGTACATTCATCTTACAGAGTCAAACGGTTTCTCTGGATACAGCAGTTTGATAACACTGTTTTTGTCCATTCTGCGAATGGAAGTTTAGGAAGTTATCTGACAAACTGACTTGTGATTTGTACATTCATCTCACAGAGTTAAACATTTCTTTTCATTCAGCAGTTTGGAAACAGTGTTTTCTTGGATTCTCTGAAGAGATATTTGGTAGCACTTTCAGGCCTATGGTGAAAAAGGAAATGTCTTCAGGTAAAACTAGAAAGAAGTTTTCTGAGATACTGCTTCATGATGTGTACATTCATCTCACAGAGTTAAATCTTTCTTTGGATTCAGCAGTTTGGGAACCCTGTTTTGTCAATTCTGCGAATGGACATTTGTGAGATCTTTGAGGCCAATGGCAAAAAAATGAATATGCCCAGATAAAAACTAGAAGGAAATTATCTGACAAACTGCCTTGTGTTTTGTGCATTCATCTTACAGATGTAGACATTTATTTTCATTCAGCAGTTTGGAAACAGTGTTTTCTTGTATTCTGCAAAGAGATATTCGGTATCACTTTGAGGCCCACAATGAAAAAGAAAATATTTTGTGAGAAAACTGAAGAGAAGCTTTCTGAGAAACTGCTTTGCGGTGTGTGCATTCATCTCACAGAGCTAACCTTTCTTTGAATTCAGCAGTGTGGTAACAGAATGGACATTTGGTAGTTCTTTGAGGTCAATGGTGAAAAAGTGAATATCCAAGAATGAAAACTCACAATAAAATATCTGAGAAACTGCTTTGTGATGTGTGCATTCATCTTGCACAGTTCAACTTTTCTCTTTGTTCAGTACTTTGGAAACACTGTTTTTGTAGTATCTTTGAAGGTCTATTTGTTAGCGCTTTGAGGCCAATGGTGAACACGGAAATATCTTCGTATGAAAACTAGAAAGAATCTTCCCGAGAAACTGTTTTGTGATGTGTGCATTCATCTCACAGAGTTACACCTCTCTTTGGATTCAGCAGTTTGGGAACAATGTTTTTGTCCATTCTGTGAAAGGACATTTGGGAGCTCATTGAGGCCAATGGTGAGAAAGTGAATATCCAAGGACCAAAATTTGAAGGAAGTTATCTGAGAAACTGAACTGTGATTTATGCATTCCTCACATAGAGTTATGCCTTTCTTTTCATTCAGCAGTTTGGAAACACAGTTTTCTTACAATCTGTGAAGACATATTTGGTGGCACTTTGAGGCCTCCTGTGAAAAAGGAAATGTCTTCAGATAAATAGTAGAAAGAATCTTTCTGAGAAACTGTTTTGTGATGTGTGCATTCACCTCACAGATTTAAACATTTCTTTAGAGTCAGAGTTTATTAACAGTGCTGTTATCCATTCTGTGAATGGACGTTTTGGTGCTCTTTGAGGCCAATGGCAAAAAAGCGAATATCACAGGAAAAAAAAAAGAGAATTTATTTGACAAACAGACTTGTGATTTTCACATTCATCTCACAGATATAAATATTTCTTTTCATTCAGCAGTTTGGAAACAGTGTTTTCTCAGATTCTCCAAAGAGATATTTGGTAGTGCTTTGAGGTCTATGGTGAAAAAGCAAATAATTTCAGATAAAAACTAGAAAGAAGCTCTCTGAGAAACTGCATTGTAATGCGTGCATTCATCTTACAGAGTTAAACCTTTCTTTTAATTCAACAGTGTTGGAACACTGTATTTGTCCATTCTGCAAATGGACATTTGTGAGATCTTTATGGCCAAGTCCGAAAAAGCGAATATCCCAGCATAAAAACTAGAAGGAAGGTATCTGACAAACTGACCTTGTGTATTTGCATTCATTTCACAGAGTTAAACCCATCTTTTCA
>NW_022162985.1:0-3795 GCF_008728515.1 Papio anubis | reverse complement strand
AAAACAAAACAAAAAAAACCTGGGCTCTGCTTCAGACTAGTTAAACCAGAATCTCCAGGGTGGGGCATTGGAAATGAGAACAAGAAAAAAGAACACCTTATTTTTATTTTTTTCAGTGAGCCAATGTTCATTCAGAAGAGAGATTAAAGTGCTTTTTGCTGACTAGTCACAGTCAGAGTTAGAATCACAGGTGGATTAACAGCGAGTGTTATAAAAGCCTTGAAGTGAAAGCCCACAGTTTTCTTACTAAGAAGAGAAGCCTTCAATGGATCCAGCTGTGGCTCTGGTGCTCTGTCTCTCCTGTTTGTTTCTCCTTTCACTCTGGAGACAGAGCTCTGGAAGAGGGAGGCTCCCGTCTGGCCCCACTCCTCTCCCAATTATTGGAAATATCCTGCAGTTAGATGTTAAGGACATGAGCAAATCCTTAACCAATGTAAGTATGCTTTATGCTCCTCTAGTAATGTACAAGGTGTATTTAACCTCACGATTCCTAAAGTTTTATTTCATTTCAAAGTGATAAATGGTAATTGAATATATTAATGGGGTGCAATATTACATTTTGACACATGTATACATGGTGAATTGATCATCAGGGTAATTAGCATATCCATCATCTCAAATATTTGTCATTTCTTTGTAATGAGAACATTTAGAATCCTCTTTTTTAGCTGTTTTGAAATATACAGTACATTAACATTAATTATAGTCACCTTGCTGTCCAGTAGAACACCCGACCTTATTCCTCCTATCTAACTGTAACTCTGTACCTGTTGACCAAAGTATTCCCTTATTTGGCACATTTCCACCTGCCAGCCTCTGATAGCCACCATTCTAATCTCTACTTCTATGAATTCAACTTTTTAAGATTCCACATAGAAGTGAGATCATATATGATATTTGTCTCTATGCCTGGCTTATTTTATTAATATGATGTTCTCTAGATTCATCCATGCTGTCATAAATAAGAATATTTTTTCCTTTTTAAAAGGCTGAATAACATTTCATTGTACATATATGCCACATACAAAATCGATTAATTTATTGATGAACACTTAGGTTGTTTCCATATCTTGGCTATTATCAATAGCACTGCAATAAACATGGAAGTACAGACATCTCTTCCACATACTGACTTCAATTCCTTTGGGTATATACTGGTAGTGGGATTGCTGGATCATCTGATAGTTCTATTTTTAGTTTTTTGAGGAACGTCCATACTGGTTTCTCAAATCACTATGCTAATTTACATACCCAAGGTTCACTTTATTCCACATCTTTGTCAACACTTGTTATCTTTTTATCTTTTTGATAATAATAATATCTACAAGTTGTGATGAGATATCTCATTGTGGTTTTAATTTGCATTTCTCTGATTAAATTTGTTGAGTATTTAAAAAATTGTTCACCATTTATATGTCTTCTTTTGAAAAATATCTACTGAAATCCTTTGCCCATTTAATTAATTAATTAATAGAGACAGGGTTTTTCTCTGTTGTAGGCTGCAGTGTAGTGATAGGATCACAGTTTGCTGCAGCCTTGAGCTCCTGGGCTCAAGCCATCCTTCCACCTTAGTCCCCCAAGTAGCAGGGACTACAGGTGTATGCCACCATGCCTGGATAATTTTTTAATATTTTGTAGGGATGTGGTCTCTCTGTTGTCCAGGCTGGTCTTGAACTCTTGGGCTCAAGCAATCCACCCACCTTGGTCTCTCAAAGTGCTGGAATTATAGGCATGAGACATTGCACTTGACCCTTTTGCTCATTTTAAATAGAATTATTTGTTATTGAGTAATTTGAGTGTCTATATATTTTGAATATTAGTCCCTTATCTTATGTCTGAGTTGCAAATATTTTCTCCCAATCCGTGGATTGTCTCTTGACTCTATGACTTGTTTCCTTTGCTGTGCAGAAGTTTAGGTGGTCAGAATCTCATTTGTCTAGTTTTGCTTTTGTGGCTTGTGCTTTTAGAATCATATCCAAGAAATCATTGCCTAGACCAATGTCATGGAGTTTTTCTCTATGGTTTCTTTTAGTAGTTTTATTTTTTAGTTTCAGGTCTTATGCTTAAGACTTTAATTCATTTTGAGTTAATTATTATATAAGGGGTGAGATTAGGATTCTGTTTTATTCTTTGCATAAGAATATCCAGTTTTCTCAACATCTTTTGCTGAAGAGTGCTTTCCCCATTGTATGTTCTTGGCACCTTTGTCAAAAATCAATTGATTATAGATGTGTGGGCTTATTTCAGGGTTCTCTATGTTTTCCTTTAATCAATGTGTCTGTTTTTATGCTAATGCTATGCTGTTTTGCTTACTATAGCTTTGTCACATATTTTGCAGTTCAATAGTGTGATGCCTCCAGCTTTATTCTTTTGGTTAATTTGCTTTAGTTATTTGGGGTCTTTTGTGGTTCCATACAAATTCTAAGATTGTTTTTTCTATTTCTGTGAAGAATGAGATTAAAATTTTTATAGGGATTGCATTGGATCTGTATATTGCTTTGGGTAGTATGGACATTTTACCACTATTAGTTTTTCCAATCCATGAACATGGGATAGCTTTGCCTTTATTTGTGTCACCTTCAATTTCTTTCATCAATGATTTGTAGTTTTCAGTATATAGATCTTTCTCTTCTTTGGTTACATTTATTCCTAAGTATTTTATTTTTTGATGCTACTATAAATGAATTGTTCTCTTAATTTCTTTTTTAGATATTTTGTTGCTAGTGTATAGAAATGCCACTGATTTCTGCATGTTGATTTTGTATCCTTCAAGTTTACTGAATTTGTTTATCCGTTCTAGCACTTTCGTTCTGAAGTCTTTAGGATTTTCTACATATAAGATTACATCATCAGGAAACAGACAATTTCACTTCATCCTTTCCTATATGAATATTCCTATATTAATATTTTCTATTTTTAGTCTAATTGCTCTGACTAGGACTTCCAGTACTCTGTTGAACAGAAATGGTCAGAGAGGGCATTCTTCTCTAATTTCTGATCTTGCAGGAAAAGCTTTTAGCTTTTCACCGTTAAATATGATGTTAGTTGTGGGCTTGTCACATATAACCATTAATGTCACATAGAAACTTCTGTATTACCAGAGGCCAGTTATTAAAGGTTATATGTTATATTATAGGAACATTCCTCAACATTCCTCCTGTACTACCAGAGGCCAATTATTAAAGTACGTTATTGTAAAGCAAATACTTCCTGTGGAGTATGTTTTTCTTTTGTGTCATTGTCAGAAATAGTGGAATAAAATAATGCATTTTGCCAGAAGAGAAACATTTTAAGTTGTAAGGTAGAATCAAAATGATAAAGGCCTGCTGCTTTTCTTTGCTTCACAGTCATTTGCTATAATTTTTTTGCCTGAAAGAAAATGGTAATGGAAGTGTTTTGTGATTAAAGGTTTTGAGAAGTCAGTAACTGTATATGCTATGTATTTTGCTTATATTAGCTATGATCATTAAACTTCTTAAAAAGCAAGTCATGCCTGATATCAAAGAAATATCTATGAGTTCATCATAAACATAAATGAATGAAAGAAAGAATTAGTCAGGACCATCTGGGTGGTAACAGAATATTTATGGCCTCTGTACAAAGCTGCTGTCTGTGACCTATGAGTGTACAGCATGGAAAACATTGTTCCTCTGTGAGGTGGCACTTTATCTCATTGAGTCACCAAATGCTCATTCCTTAAAATGAGCATTATGAGCTCATTCCTTAAAAATGAATCAAAATTAAAGGCCCCCTCTATCTTTAACTTATCTATGATTCTTTCATTCTATAAAAGGC
>NW_022162984.1:0-115982 GCF_008728515.1 Papio anubis | reverse complement strand
TTTCTCTCTTTCTCTCTTTCTCTCTTTCTCTCTTTCTTTCTTTCTCCATTTTTTTGAGATGGAGTTTAGCTCTTGTTGCCCAGGCTGGAGTGCAATGGCCCGATCTCGGCTCACCGCAACCTCCACCTCCCAGGTTCAAGCGATTCTCCTGCTTCAGACTCCCGAGTAGCTGGAATTACAGGCATGCACCACTATGCCCGGCTTATTTTGTATTTTTAGTAGAGACAGGGTTTCTCCATGTTGGTCAGGCTGGTCTCAAACTCCTGACCTCAAGTGATCTACCTGCCTCAGCCTCCCAAAGTGCTGGGATTACAGGGGTGAGCCACCGCGCCCGGCCTAATCCAGTGAACTTTCTAAAATCCCTTTATAGACTTTATAGATTCCCTCTCACGTACACTAGCTTAGTCCACAATGATGCACCCTCAGTAGTGTACTGCTTATTAGTTACTGAACTTGGAGGCAATATTTTTGGTGTCTGAATTCCAGTTCCATCATCAGATAAGATGATATGTAGCTTGGAATCTTGTGTTTTCAGCAGATGTGTGTGGAATTCTCTGGATGTACTTCTGTACATTGGTGATGTTGTATGATTCAGAATTCACAGGGCTCACCATCGTCCCTCAAAGTCTCCATTACTTGGTTATCATTATTTACCTAGGACCAAAATTAATGATGCATTTTCATCTTTCACATCCAAATTGTGTTAAATCATGTACAGATATAGAACATTAAGGTTAAAAACTTGGACAGAATTAGAGGAAAATGAATTTAGAAAGATAGATGGCTAAAGCAGTTTTCTGCTTTACCTACGTTTGTAGATAAGGGCCTAAAGGCTATTGGGGTAGTTAGTGCCAAGCTAAGGATAGACGCATACATTTCTGGATGTTTTATTTATTTTTTCTTAAATAAGGTCAAATGAACAATTATGTTCCATCATGTACTTCACTCCCACAGATTCTGCTGTTACGGTCCCTTCCCTTGGATGTGCTCAAGGGTAACAGCAGCTAAACTTTATTTCTTTTTATCAGTCAACTTGTAACTACTCTGTATAATCTATACTATCTAAAGAAAAGATTGAACTTTCCAGGACCATGCAGATATTATTTAAAAGTACAAAATATCAAATATTGCACAGGGAAAAAATAAGACTCAGATATTTAAAAAGTGCAGGCATCATGCTATATCACAGTGCAGTGGAAGCAAATGACTATAAATGACCTCCTGTGAGTTGTTTAACCTCCCTCAGACAAGATTTTCTCTTCTGTGAAAATAGAGGGAGTCGTCAATTAATACGTAGGGTAATTACATATGGTAAAGTATGAGAGGTGCTCAGCAATATTCTTGGCAATGAGTGAGCATTCTCCAAATGTTAGTTCCCTTATCTTACCTCCCAGAATCAATTAATAGTTTATACATCAATTATGGAAGATGTCAATGTGCATAAATAATAACACAACAAAAGGAAGAAATTGAAATCAGAATCTTGAAAAGTACCAGCACTCCCATGTTCTTTGCAGCATTATCTGCAATAGCTAAGATCTAGAAACAACCTAAATATCCATCAGTAAATGAATGGGTAAAGAAAATATGTGTGTGTGTTCACATAAATATAAAATGGAATATTATTCTACAATAAAAATGGCAATCCACCCATCTGAGACAACACAGATGGGCAGGGAGGACATTATGCTAGGTCAAATAAATCAGACACAGAAAATTAAATAGCAGATCATCTTGCTTACATGTAAAATCTAAAATAGTCAAACTCATAAAAGCAGAGAGTACAATGGTGGTTACCAGGAGATATGGGCGTCGGGGCGAGAATGAAGAAATGAGGGTCAAAGGGTACAAAGTTTCAGTTATGCAGGAAAACGAGGTTTGGATATATATTAATATACATATACAGTATATATTAATAGCATGGTGCTTATAGCTAATAATACTATTAGGTTGGTGCAAAAGTAGGTTGTGATTTTACCATTGAAAGTAATATCAAAAGCCTCAATTACTCCTAAGACAGTAGATTTTATGTTAAATATTCTTATCACAAACTAATAATAATAAGGATGGGAGGAAATTTTTGGAGGTGATGGAAGTGTCTGTGAATGTGACGGTATGTGTATATGTGCTTATCCCCTAACGTGTCAAGTTGCAGATATTAAATATGTACAGTGTCTTACATGGCAATCATGAGATTAACATGAGATATGAAAGAACATGAGATATGACATTTCTTCTGACCAAATGAAAGACGAAAAAGACTGCAGTACCAAAAGTCCTGGCTTTCCTATCAATGAACTGCATCATTTTTGCCAAGTCATATGCTACACATGCCCTTAATTAGCTTCCCCTTCTGAGAAGTGAAGAATTTGGGCCATATGATCTCAAAATCCCTTTCTGATTTATGGAATTATATTATTTAATAATATACATGCATTTCTCCATAGTTGTTTTGATTTACTTTTTAGCATACAAAGGTGTAATTTAATTCTTATAATTGTTTTATAATCTTTAACACCTAATTTTTGTGATTTGAGATTTTAAAAATTAAATTTACATGATGTAGCTCAGAAGTAGGTAACCATCTATTCTGTATTACTCCGAGTTAGCCTGAATTTCAAGTAAAAACATCCTCAGTTTTCTTACTTTTTATATACAGCAATATCATCATAGGGTCATTTTGTAATGATCTTTTCAGTTTTCTAGTGTGGTGAAATAATTAGAAATAGAATGAAATTGGCTGGTCATTGCTCATACATTCAAGTAGCTCTTCCTTCTGCAAGTACTATAAATGTAAACCACTGACACTCAGTCTTTTTTAGAGTTGAGGGACAGCCTTGCTTTCTTCGGGGAAATTGCAGCTGGCAGACACAAAGTATTTTAACTTCCTGTCTAACTTCTTTTAAAACATGATCTGCATCTGTCCCTATCTTTATGCCATCTCTTCTTGTCCCAGAGAATCTTCCCTTCAGTATACACCTATATCTGCAATCTTGCTCAATCACATTTCCTCTGGGACTTCATCAATTTTCTCCTCTCTCTCTAGTGAGAAATTCCAGTGTGTTAAGAACCTGAATTTAGTCTAACTCCGCCACTGCTAGCTATGTGTACTTGGATATATTATTTAGAAGTCTGTGTCTGTCCCGGGAGGCAGAGGTTGCTGTGAGCCGAGACTGTGCCATTGCACTACAGCCTGGGCAACAAGAGCGAAATTCCATCTCAAAAAAAATAAGATAAAATAAAATAAAAATTAAAAAAAAGGCTGTGTCTGTGTTTCCTCGGCTGTAAAATAGGATAATAATATAACCTCCCTAGTAAGCACTTGGTGAGCATTAAATGAAATACTTATAAAGTATTTAGAAGGAGACCTTAATAAATATTGGCTCTTATTTTATCTTTGACCTCTCTCTCTCTACCAGCTACTTATCCTGAACTTGTAAGCATAGAGCCTCTCCCCCTGTAAAAATTCTCTTTTTTGCTCTTTTTTTATTCAAATACTACCTTATTTTTTTCTTTTATTTTCATCTGAGTGTATTAGTAGTTAGTTTACTTGCATTAGTTTCACCCCATCCATCACAAAATTCTACTAATTTTGCCACCTATTTCTAAAACAAATCCTCTCCTCTCTAGGCTATGGCCCTAACTCATACTTTTATTATCTCTCACCTGTCCTGTGCCAAAAACCTTATGCCTGCTTTGAAACAGACGAATGATTTCATTCCAAAGAAATATATAATTTAGTAAAAAAGAAGTCTTAACAAAATGAAGATACGGCAATACATACTTGCAATGTCAATATTTTAAAATGAATTTCAAGGTTCAATTATGTTCTTTGACTAGGAAATTTTAAAAGAAGAAACATGATGACAAATTCAAATACTGGGAAGCATTCCATGTGAATTGTTTATTTATTGAGCCAGAAGGCAAGCCTGGATGGCCTGATAGTGCTGCTTACTAGAGGGACACAGCCTTTCCAAACTTTTAATGCAATTTGCCCTTGGAACTACGGGAAAGCTTATTTTATTCTGATGTTCCCGCATCCTGTAATGTTTATTTGTTTAATAAACCGACCATGGGTTTGGAAACAAAATAATCTATACAATAGAACCCTATGAACATATTTTGTGAGTCTTCAGCCACAGCGTAAAAGTGCTGAAAAACACAGCATTAACCAGAGAAAGATTCACGAATAGATTAATTAATTCTGACGTTGTTAATAGTTGTTATAAAGAATAATTTTAGTTTACTTTGAAGTGACATCTCTACATCTTTTATAATATTAGTGGCTGTTTCAATATGAGATGTATATTTGGATTTGCAGGTCATCTTAAATTATTTATTAGACTCACATTATATTTCTATTTATTGGTTCAGGAAAAAGTTTATCAAATTAGTGTTCTATATCCCCTGCCTCTGTTTTTCCCTTGCATTAACACTTTGAAATATAGATTTATCTTCAAACACTTTAGTCAAATGGCTCTGTTTGTTAAAGTCAACCATTTAAATTATTGTGTTTTTTGTGTAATATGAGGCTAACTCTCCCTGAAATTATTCTATTTATCCTCTGACTACTTTTTGATTTGTTGATACTGGTTTATTTTCTTCTCATGTTCTCAAAATGAGAGGCAACTCACCAATTATTTTCTAACATAAAAATTAACATTTTAAAATTCATTTCATAATACATCGTACTAAATGCCATTTCATTCCAATTTTTCAATAAAAAAATTTCAATCCTGGAATCGCACACTACCACAAAATAGATATAAGATGATTAAATTATGAAATCCTAGTAGCTGCAGGCAAGGGTGGAGGGGCAATGAGCAATTTGTATACGTAGGAAGTAATCAAGAGTACATGGATTCTGCTCAGTGCAGCACCAAGGTCAGGCTCATTTTGGAAACTGTGCCTGACCAAAAGCCAAGAACCATAAAATTAGCCCACCAACAAAGTACCACTCAAGGACAATACTGAAGGAACTGAACCAAAGACAGTAAACAATGCAAAGAAACAAAGAGAGGTATTTAGGAAGATGACATACTGCTGAAGAAGATGCAGAGCAGAAATGTGAACCACACTGCAAGCACAAAGAAGCTCTTCCTTGGTAATGAGTAACTGTCAGCGGTCTCTGAAGTGTGGGCATTCCACTTGTGTTGTGTTTTTAAGGAGGGAAGCACTTACAGCTTAAAAGTGCAGCTGATGCCAACTAAAAAACTCATTTGCCCGATACAGCTGAAGACATGGAGAATTTCCAGTAATTAAAAATAAATATTCTTTTCCAAATATTCTTTTCATTCAGCATTCTCAGTTGGAAACAACAAAATCTACTTTAGTAAGATTGAAATGCAAGTTTTTATTAAACGAAATGAGGGAGTTCACAGAATTTTCAGGAGGAACAATGAACCAGGCTTGGTGCTATTCAACTGGAAACAATGGAGCCAGGAGCTGCACCCAAACACATAGTGAGAATGTTCTACTAAAAACACCAAAACTGCTATAGCTCACCACTGGACATTGACAAGGAGATTGATTGAACATCGGAAGTTCTGCTACAGCCTCAAAGAACCAGACAGCCCCACCACTGTGCTCATCCAAAGATCAGTCCACATGTTGGTGGCTATGATTTTATGCTGCCCCGTCCACATCTAGTTTTCATTTGAGTGTATCTAATTGGTATAACCTAGGCCATGCATCCACTTACTAGCAACTAGGAAGTGGGAGAAATTTAGTATTTGGAAATCTATTTTAGAAGGATGTGATGTTGAATATATTAAACTATCAAGATATTTAGGAGATGTTCAAAAGATGCCAGCCAGTAAGAATAACAGAAGGTCACCAAATTCCTGACATAAGAAAATGACCATTCCTGGAAAGTTTATCCATAAAGAAACATGAAAAAGTGGACCAGAAGACAACCTAGAATTGAAAGATCAGAGTAGTCATCATAAACTAGACTAGTGGTCTTCAAACCGGATTGCATGATGAACTAATTTGGAGGGCTTGTTAAAGCACAGATTGTTTGGCACAGGCCTGTAAGTTTCCATTTAGAAGGCCTGGGGTCGGGCAGGAGATTCCACAGTTCTAACAAAGTCTCAGGTAACCTTGATAATGGTAGTCCCAGAACCACACCCAACAACCCCTGGACTACTACCCCATTAGCATTTCCTTGAGTAGCTGCTGGTTAAAGTTCTCACAAATTCAGTCTTGATGTATGTTGGATTGAAAGTTAGTTGATGTAAACTAGTTCAACCATTGTGGAAGACAGTGTGGCGATTCCTCAACGATCTAGAGCTAGAAATACCATTTGACCCAGCCATCCCATTACTGGGTATATACCCAAAGGATTATAAATCATGCTGCCATAAAGACATACACACACACATGTATGTTTACTGTGGCACTATTCACAACAGCAAAGACTTGGAACCAACCCAAATGCCCATCTATGACAGACTGGATTAAGAAAATATGGCATATATACACCACGGAATACTATGCAGCCATAAAAAAGGATGAGCTAGTGTCCTTTGTAGGGACATGGATGCAGTTGGAAACCATCATTCTCAGCAAACTGTTGCAAGAACAGAAAACCAAACACTGCATATTCTCACTCATAGGTGGGAACTGAACAATGAGAACACTTGGACACAGGAAGGGGAATATCACACACCGGGGCCTGTTGTGGGGTGGGGGGAGAAGGGAGGGATAGCATTAGGAGATATGCCTAATGCAAATGACGAATTAATGGATGCAGCACACCAACATGGCACATGTATACATATGTAACAAACCTTCATGTTGTACACAGGTACCCTAGAACTTAAAGTATAATAAAAATAAAAATAAAAATAAAGTCAGTTGAAAAAGTACAGGATAAGAAATTCTGGTTTTTTTGTTGTGGTTGTTTGTTTTTTTTTTGTTTTTTTATTTTGAGACGGAGTCTCACTCTGTCGCCCAGGATGGAGTGCAGTGGCGCGATCTCGGCTCACTGCAAGCTCCACCTCCCAGGTTCAGACCATTCTCCTTCCTCAGCCTCCTGAGTAGCTGGGACTACAGGTGCCCACCACCATGCCCGGCTAATTTTTTGTATTTTTAGTAGAGGCGAGGTTTCACCCTCTTAACCAGGATGGTCTCGATCTCCTGACCTTGTGATCCGCCTGCCTCGGCCTCCCAAAGTGCTGGGATTACAGGCGAAATTCTGTATTTTTAAGTAAATATACCTAACTGTGTATTACTTTTCAATTAAACCTTTTATTATTTATATAAATTCTTGGGTTACAGAATTCCTTCAAGGAATTCTGGAGTTATATATATGAACCAGATGTTTCCAATCTCACAGTCGCTCTCAGAATTCAGAAGCATAGCAAGAACAGACCAGGAATGTTCCTATTGGGTGTATTACATGTCACAGTAACTAAAACTTTAAGATGATTTTATTATTTAGTGCAGGCTTCAGTAATTCCTAAGAGAAGAAATTGGAGTCTGCATACAGGTATTAATTTTACAAATTTTGTAATTTTTGGAAACTAATTTATGGTGACAGGAATAATATTTAAAAAGACACCATACAGATAAAGAGTAATATACCCTATTTTTATTTTTCGTAAATAATATTTCATATATCTAAGTGAGATTCCCTAATGAAAATGAAACATTTCTATTGAAACACATTTTGCCTAGTAGATACGGAAACCTGTGTCTAGGGATTAAAATGAGGCTGTGTTATAACCTAAACTATACTCAGTAGTTGTTATCTTTTTTATTTTTTATGATTCGTATTCTTCTCTCTAGTTTGTGCAATTCTTCAGAAAAAAACAACATTATGGTAAGGCTCACTGCCCTGTATTCTGATTGACATTGTCACATATTGTTATAATTGCCTTCTCTATGTTCCCAAATAGTAATAAAGCTTCAAAGTCACACACGACCATATGCCAATGAAAACAATATTTAGTTTTTTCATAAAATTTATTTTTATGCCTTTAATTTTTTCTTGAGTCAAGTGCAATTGTTTTAAAGAAAAGACATTTTCCATTAAAAAATTTTTTTTCTCAGTACATTTTGAGGTTTAAAGTTATTTTGTTCACAAGTTTGAGAAAAATGTCGTTCCTCCAAACACAGCATTCTTGATTAACTGGAGTTCTAAATGGATATATTTGGGTTTTCAATTAGGTACATAAGCATGATAAATTATGCATTCATATTACCGATAATGCTGAATTTCTGTACCTTGGGATAATGGTTAGCCCCTGGTGATAATTACACAACAGATGGTTTTCCTGAAGCAGAACGACACATATCATGCAATTTAACCATGAAGGAAATGGAGAGGGCTTATAAAAATAAATAGAGGTAGACACCTGATAAGTGACTTAATACACAGCAATATGTTGAGTCAGACGCAAGCATTCATTTTCCCCCCATTAATTTGGCTGATTTTCACGGAACTCTCGTAGGAGAGGATTTAAACAATCCTATTCTGACTGTGCCCATCCTCACAGGCTATATGTACTTGTGAAAATGAAATATTTTGTTTTAATCTGCGTTTCCCATGGTTTTCAAAATACGATCTTAGCTCTTTTAGGTTGCTGAAGCATGAACAGTAACTTACTGACGGAGGGGATTCAAAAGAGCTTTCTTTTGTTCATCTGGAAAAACCAAATGTCCTCTTTTTAAATAACTTTATTGAAATATAATGCATACATTATAAAAATCAACATTTATAGTATATAATCCAGTGCTTTTAGTGGTTTCATACCAGTTGGTTTTATATTCACAGTGTTGTTCAATCATCCTTACTATCATTTTCAGCTTCCCAAAAAGAAACGCTATACCCATTTGTCGTTACTTCTCACGACCTCACTCCAATTCAATTCCTCTCTTCAGTTTTAAACAATCATATTCTTTCGATCTTTGTAGATTTGCCTTTTCTTGACACTACATATAAATAGAATCATATAATATATGCCCATTTTTACCTGGTTTCTTTCATTTAGCATCATATTTTCAAGGTTGATTCATGGTCTAGCATGTATCAATGCTTCATTTATTTTTATGGCCAAATTATACTCCATTATATGAATATACAAAATTTCAATGACCTATTCCTCAGTTAAAAGACCTTTTTGCTGTTATAAATAGCACTGCTATAAACATTAGTGTACACACCTTTATAAATGTGGACTTCCACTTTCAATTCTCTTGTGTATATAGCAATGAGTAGAATTTCTGGGTCATATGGTAACCCTATGTTTAAAATTTAAAGAAACACTGAACTTTTTTTTCAAAGTCATGACATCATTTTATATTCTCCCATCAAGGTCCGAGGGTTCTAAGTTCTTCATGTCCTTGTTATTGACAACCTTTTGATTTTATCCATCTGCGTGCGTGTGAGGTGAGGTGATACTTCATTGTGGTTCTAATTTTCATTTCCCTAATGACTAATGATATTGAGCATGTGTCTATGTACTTATTGTATATCATGCTATACATTCTTTATAGTATATTGTGCTTATGTGTATAACTTGGACAACAGCCTTCAAATAATTTCCCCATTTTAAAAAATTAATAAACTTTATTTTTTAGAGAAGTTTCCGATTTATAGCAAACTTATACAGCAAGTACAGAGAGTTCCCATACTTCCCATAATCTCCCCAACATCCCACACTAGAGTGGTATATTTGCAACATTTTTTACAATCAGTGAACCTATATTGACTAATATCCATAGGTTACTTTAGAGTTCATGCTTGGTATTTCACATCCTATAATTCTTGACACATGTATAATGACATGTGTTCACCATAGCAATGTATACTACATAACAGTTTAACTGGCCAGAAAATCTTCTCTGTTCCAGTTATCCATTCCTCCCTCACCCCAGTCACTCGCAACCACTTATATTTCTACTGTCTACACAGTTTGCAATTTCCAGAATGTCATATAGTTGGGATCATTCAGTATGTAAACTTTTCAGATTTGCTCCTTTCTTTTATTTTTTTGAGATGGAGTCTCACTCTGTCCCCAGGCTGCAGTGCAACGGTGTGATCTCAGCCAGTTGCAACCTTCACGTCCCAGGTTCCAGCAGTTCTCCTGCCTCAGCCTCCTGAGTAGCTGGGATTACAGTTGCGTACCACCATGCCCAGCTAATTTTTGTATATTTAGTAGAGAAAAGGTTTCACCACATTGGCCAGGCTGGTCTCAAATTCCTGACTTCAAGTGATCCACCTGCCTAGGCCTCCCAAAGTGCTGGGATTACAGGTGTGAGCCACTGCATCTGGCCATTGCTTCTTTCTTTTGGTATTACGCATTCACATTTCACCCATGTCTTTTCATAGCTTGATAGCTCAATTATTCTTAGCACTGAATAGTATTCTGTTTGTGTGTACCATAGTTTGTATGTACCATAGTTTATCCACTCACCAACTGTACGGCATCTTGGTTGCTTCCAAGTTTTGGCAATTACAAATGTAGCTGTTATAAACATCCAGGTGCAGATTTTTGTGTGAAAATAGGTTTTTGCTCATTTAGGTAAGTATCAAAGAGCACAATTGCTACATCTTAGGGTAAAAGTATCTTCAGTTTTGTAAGCAATTACCAAACTGTCTTCCACAGTTTTATATACTTTTCATTCCCACCAGCAATGACTGAGAATTCTTGTTTCTCTACATCCTCAATAGCATTTGGTGTTGTCAGTGGTTTGAATTTTGGACGTTCTAATAGATGTGCAGAGGTATCTCCTTGTGGTTTCAATTTGCAATTCCCTAATGACATATGATATTGAACATCTGTTCATATGCTTACTTGCCATTTGTATATCTTTGGTGAGGTGTCTGTTCAGGTGTTTTGCCCATTTTAAAATGGGCTTGTTCATTTTCTCATTGTTGAGTTCCAAGTGTTCTTTGTATATTTTGGATAATGGTCCTTCATCAAATTTATCTTTTGTACATACTTTCTCCCAGTCTGTGGCTTGTCTTCTCATTGTCTTGACATTATCTTTTGCAGACAAGAAGGTTTTAATTTTAATGAAGTTCAGCTTATCAATTATTTCTTTTGTTGATCTGCCTTTGTTGTTCTATCTAAGAAGTCATCCCCATAGAAAAGATCTTCTAGGTTTTCTTCTATGTTACCTTTTAGAAGTTGTATAGTTTTGCATTTAACACAGTTTTGAATTAATTTTGGTGAAGGATGTAATGTCTGTGTCTAGATTCACTTCTTTATTCATGTGTATACCATATCTAGGTGTTTCCACACCATTTGTTGAAGGGAATATATTTGTTCAATTGTGCTACCTTTGTTCCTTTGTCAAATATCAGTTGACTATATTTATATGGATTTATTTATGGGGTCTCTATTTTGTTCCATTGATCTGTTTGTCTGTTTTTTTTTTTTTTTTTTTTTTTTGCCAGTGTTACATTGTCTTGTTTACTGTAGAATTACAGTAAGTCCTAAAGTGAAGTAGCGTCAGTCCTCCAACTTTGTTCTTCTTCAATTGGTTTTTCTGGGTCTTTTGCTCCTTCATATAAATATTAGAATCAGTTTACTGATATTCACAAAAATAACTTGCTGGAATTTTAATTAGGATGGCATCAAATCTATACAAGATGAGAAGAACTGACATTTTGACAGCATTAGATCTTCTTACCCATCAATACAGACTATGTCTCTATTAGTTTTTTTAAAAATATTTTCATCAGAGTTTTATAGTTCTCCTCAGATGGTCTTTATTTTATTAGATTAATATCTAAATATGTTATTTTCCAGGTGCTATTGGAAATGGTAAAGTGTTCTTAACTTCAAATTACACTTGTTCATCCCTGGTATATACAAAAATGATTGACTTTTGTATATTAATCACATATCTTGTGATCTTATTTTAATCACCTATTAGTTCCTGGAAGTTTTTCGTTCATTCTTTCAGATTTTCCACACAGATGATTATGTCATTTGTGAACAAAAGTGATTTTATTTCTTTCTTCCTAGTTTGTATAATTTTAAATTCCTTTTCATGTCTTATAGCATTAACTAGGACTTCTAGAATGGCTGAAAGTATGGTAAAAGGATATTCTTGCGTTTTTCTTGATGTTAGCTGGAAAGTCTCTAGTTTTTTGTCATTAGGTATGTTGTTATTTGCAGGTATTTTGTAATTGTTTTATGTCAAAGTGGAAAAGTTTTATCTATTTCTAGTGTGCTGAGAGTTTTATCATGAATAGGTGTTGAATTTTATGAAATGTTTTTCTGCATCTATTGATATGATTATGTGATTTATTATCTTTAACCTGTTGATGTGATAGGTTGCATTAGTTAATTGTACTTGGTTGTGATGTATAATTCTGTTTATACATTGTTAGATATAATTTGCTGATATTTTGCTGAAAATTTTTCCATTTATGTTTATGAGAGAATATTTCTTTTAATGTCTTTGTCTGTTTTTGATAGTAAAGTAATGCTGACCACATAGATTGAGTTAGGAAGTATTCCCTTTGATTCCCTCTTCTTTACTTATTCATTCTATTATATTCTTTCTTTATGTAGCTCTCACTTTCTGACCTGAATCATTTTTCTCCTCTCTAAAGAATTTCTGTTCACATTTCTTGCAAGGCAGTTCTACTGGTAACAAACTCGTTTGTTTGTTTGTTTGTTTGTTTGAGGGAGTCCTTATTTCTCCTTCATTTTTGAAGGATGGTGCCACAGGGTACAAAATTCTAGGTTGGTGGGTTTTCTCCGAACACTTTGAATATTTTACTCTCTTCTTGCTTGCGTGTTTTCTGAGAAGTCAGATATAATTATTTGTTTCTATAGGTAATTTCTCATTTCTTTTGAAGATTTTTAATTTCATCTCTGATTTTTTGAAACTTGAATGTAATATGCCAAAGTATAGGTTTTTGGCATGTATTCTTGTTAGTGTTCTGTTAATTTTCTGAATCTGTGGTTTGAGAATTAATTTTGGGAAAATCTGAGTCATTATTGCTTCAGATATTGCTTCTCTTTCTTTTTTTCTTCTCCTTTAGGTATTCTCATTATGCATACATTATATATTCTGTTGTTGTTCCATTCTTGGATATTCTGTTTTTGGTTTTTTAATTCATTTTTCTCTTTGCTTTTCAGTATTGAAAATTTTTATCATATCCTCAAGCCCAGAGAGTCTTTCCTTAGCCACAACCAGTCTATCAATAAGCCCATTAAAGCATTCTTTATTTCTGTAACAGTGTCTCTGATTTCTAGTACTGTGAATTTTCATTTCTCTTCTTACATTATTTATGTACTTGCATGTTGTCTACTTTTTTCATTAAAGTCCTTAGCACAGTAGTCATAATTCTTTTTTAAAAAAATACTGGTCTAATAATTCAAACATTTCTTCCATACCTAACTCTGATTCTGATGCTTGTTCAGTTTTTTTCCAAAAAACCTTCTCTTTTCACTTTAGTATGCCTTTTAATTTTTGTTGAAAGGCAGACATAACGTGAAAGGAATTGTGGCAAATAGACCTTTATAATGCAGTAGCAATGTGAGGGGGAAGGGGAAGTATTCTGTAGACTTATGTTAAGATCTAGTCTTTTGGTGAGCTTGTGCTCTTGGACTGAGACCATCACCAATGCCTCTCAGTTTTTTCCCCTTTTGGAAAGATAGGATGGCTAGTGGGGGCAGGCGTGTTTAATTTCCCTTCCCCCACATAAAGCCTAGAGAGGGCTGGATTTGGGTATATTCCTTCCCCTAGGCCAGTTAGGCTTTAATAAAAACCCCAGCAAACTGGGTTATTTTGAAATACTTTCTCCTGAGGGCGGGCATTATTAAGAAGAACAGAGTGTTTTGGCAAATTTCAAAATGGTTTCTTTTTTCTTACTCCTACCAGAAGCATGAGAGGATTTTTCTCCAATATTCACTGCCAAAACCAGGTCATGTTCCAGGAAGTAAAAACTCATAAAAGTGTAGACTTCCCGCAAGAGTTTTTAATTCTCAAACTTGTTCACACTAAGCCTCCAGCAAATCATCAATTACAATTCAGGTTTTCCTACCCCACCACCAGTTCCCAAGGAGGTTGCCACTCTTACATTTCTGCTCTGTAAAGTTCTGATTCTCTGTTTTCACCTGTCTGTGTCTCCAAATTTTATAGCAGTGGTTTTGCATTGTGACCTCACTTTCCCGCCCTACCTAAAAAGAGTTGTTAATTTTTCAGTTTGTTCTGCCTCTTTAATTGTTGGAATGCAGCGGTGACTTCTAAGTTCCTTACATGCTAGACTGGAAACCCAAAGTCTCCCCATTTTTTAATTGGGTTATTTGTCTTTCCATTGCTAGATTTTAAGAGGTCTTTCTATATTCTGGATACAATTCCCCTTATGATTACAAATATTTGCTTTTATTCTGGGTGTTTTCTTTTCACTTTCTGGATGATATTCTTTGCAGCAAGCAGTTTTTCATCTTAATAGAAGCAAAGTATCTACTTGCTTTGTTGCTTGTGTCCTTCAGTGTTATATCTAAAATAAATCACCTAACCCATGGGCACAAAGTCTTACTCCTATGTTTTCTTCTACAAATTGTATAATTTCAGGTTAATAGTCATTTTAAATTAGTTTTTTATGTGTAGTATAACATACGGATCCAACTTTATTTCTTGCATGTGGATATCCAGTTGTCTCAGCACCACTGTTCAGAGATGACTATTGAATTGACAATTGTCTCATGATAGACAGATGCATAAGGCTTTTCTATAAGAATATATATACAAGATAAAGAATATGGAATCTAAGTAGCAAATATTAGGTTGGTGCAAATGTAATTGTGGTTTTTGCCATTAAAAGTATGTTGGATTGTCTTCAGTCTTGGCCTGTTTGTTCTCAGATCTAGTCTTTTCTCCTGTATGGTAGCAGTGCTAAACCTTAACATATGTGTTTCCCAGACTGCCATTGCTGAATATGGTAAAAGGCAACAACAGAAAACCCTAAAATGGGAGAAGGAGACTAGCTCCTCTCTGTCTTGGGCAGCACCTCTGGAAGCAGTTATATCTTCTTGCTGTTCTAGGCCTTGATGGACAGAGTTGCCTTTATGTCAACTTCTGCTTGGTTCTTGCGACATTAGACAACACCCTCTAAATTCCAGTATTACCTTTGCTTTTTAGTCCCAGGATGGCAACTGCTTTTTTGTTAATTTCTAGGTCATCTCCTTGTCTTAGTTTGCACTTTTAACTTTTTAATCATCTATGTAATTAATCCCTTGTATTGAAACACTTCTTCTTGAAAATGTAGAGTAGTTATCTTTTCTTGTTTATATCCTAATTATGCTGCCATCTACCAGTAGTAAAACCAGGGGATAAAGCTAGAAAGACAAGTTTCCTAATATGTCTTCTCTGATTTCTCATCCTACTTTGTATCTCTTTCTCAGGATGGGGCCATACAAATTCTATCTCAGGCTCAATGAAACCTTCAGAATCTGGTGTCAATTCCTTCCATGGTTTAGGGATTCAATGAACCCTACTTTAAGATAAAGAAAATTCATCTCTTGTCAAGTCCTAGTTTAATTTCAACTTCATATTCTTTCTTTTGTGTTTCTGATAAGTGTCTTCCCCCAGCTAACAGAACATCTACCCCACACCGTTCTATCCTGTGTGCCAGTTCTGATGACCAACTACTCTTCAAATTCATTGTCTGCTCTAGACCTGGAGTTTCATGAAGTTTGTCTGTTAGGGCAACACCTTGAAGCTGCCAGTACTTCTAATTCAATTCAAATTCATTTAATTTAGTTTAACTTAATACACATTTTAAAGCATTTAATATATGCCAGACTTTCTGCTTAGCTCTGGGAGGTGGGTAATTACTGCTCATAATGGAGAGCAAAGTAATGGAGGAGGTCAATGAAGTGAAACTTACAAAAATATCATAAATAAATACTATGGCAGCCATAAGCACATGATCTTACACTATAGGACATTTCAACATGTAGTGATAGCTACTTATCTCTTAACAGTCATGACCAATATGGATTTTTATCTTCCAATCTAGAGTTGGGTGACATTTCAAACCCCACAACACTTGTCCACATTGGTCTTCAAGGATTTTACAGTTAGATTGAAAATTGATATCTAATGTGTTTTAAGCCTATACACACACACACACACACACACACACACACACACACACACATATATATGCCCTATACACACACACACATGTATATGCAATTGCACATATATATTATACATGTATATGCAATTAAACTTCAGAATGTGCTTATCCCTCTGTGGAGAGAGGCCAAGGGCACCCACATTTAATTGAAAATGAATTCAGTGCACTGAGGCAGTATGTTAAGATCCCAACCATAATAACTGTTTTCTGCACTAGTTTGTGAAGACGTCTAAATCTCTTTACTAAAGATTCATTTTTGTGTGTATTGAGTGAATCTGGGAATACTCATTCCATTTCAGTTTCTTATGCTAATTATGATTGTCTACTCTGTGTTAATTGTTAGTAACATTTCTTTCAGTTATTTAATAAGCACTTGATTGAATTATCACATACATATATCTAGACACATACATATAAATATGTGAAATTATTTTTATATGTAAAATAATTTGACTTATAGTTTTATAGCTACTGGTATCATGGTTTGCATAAAGTAGTATGCATTACTTATTTACTTAATTTCAAAGGTTTATTGAGAACATAATGTTTTTGAAATTGTACTAGGCACTGGGGTGACCATGAAACTGTATCTAATTGCAGGAGACACCCCCAGGATATGATGGGAACACTGATCAGGGACACAAAAGCCAGACTGGAGCATTGATGGGGCAATGATTCAGTGAAAGCTTTCTAGAAATTTGAGTTATATTTTACAGTTTAAATTAACGTGGCACATGAAAATCAAAATCAAGAGTCAAAAAACTTCTAGCAGAGGGTACAGATTCAGCCAAAAGTTGAATCCAAGAATAGCAATTTAGGGAACTGAAAGATTATCATGAGCAAATGTCAGCAAGAGGCTACACGCAGATCATGTGGGTGGGGACAAACAGTGAAAGCTCTTGAATGTAACCATAGAGCTTGCCACTCACCCTGTTAAAAAAGGCAACCCTTCGAATGAGGGAGAAATCAGAATAGTATTTTATAAAAAAATTATCAGGCAATGGACATTTAATGTGGTGAATGAATAAAAAGCTTTTCAATCTTCAAAACTCTTTTTATTATGCAAATATGAAGTAGGAAAGGTAACATCTAAACCATATTTGCAAATATTTTTTCGGAACTGACCTTCAAGTTTATTATGCACCTGATATTTGAAGTCATAAGCAGAGAGATGCAGAGTAATAAGGTTTTCCTCTGCAACAATTTGCTCAGAAAAGTTTATTATTATGTTTTTTTAAAAAACCAACTAAGTCTTCCTGTGTAGTTTAGAAGAAAAAATATGGTTGAGCAAGATTTCTGTTTTTGTCCTAAATTATTTCAATAAAGAATGTGAAAATCAGGGAAATATACCTGCCAGATAAAGAAACCAAGTTTATGATTCTAAAATCCTAAAAGCATGGCCATGTTTAGCACCTACATTCATTATATCCCACATCAATCTATTAAGTAATTATGATCACATAAAACATATACAACTGAAGACCTCAACCTTCCCAGGCCTGCTTCATTTGACAGTTTTAATGGAGTATCCATGTTTTTTGAAAGTGAACATTATATTGAATGAATATATCATGGAAATAATTTTTTCTTTTTAATCACTATTGAATTGCAGCTTCTTTAGGAATGAAACTCTTCAGTTTAACAGAAATATTTTTGACTTGATAAGGAGTATGTGTTCTTAACTTTGATATGTACATTTTTCATGTCAAAATATACTGGTTTTAAAACTTACGTTGCAACTATCTTTGTATATTTTATTTATAATATAAGTTTATAAAAAATACAAACTTTGAAAGCTAGCTAACTAACTTTTGGTTCTTTATTACAAATATAAAGTATATAAAATGATTTTCTTCACTTTTACTAATTTAGCATATTTATGTCCTTTGTAAATTATTTCAGTTTTTTTACACTTCATTTCTACCTTCATTATCTTGAAGAATAAAAGTAAAAAATACTATAATTTGTTCACTATAACACTAGGCTTTTTGTATAAAAAATTTTAAAGGGGATAGTGATTGTTATAATTATTATCATAAATCACAGACTAAAATTGGGATTAAAGTTCAAATTGTAAAATTAAAATTTTATCCTAGGGCTATATAGTTTAATACAGGAAGCATCATTATGTTTTATTTCACATTTTGATACTTTTAATACTTCACAATTTTTGCCAATTAAAACTTAAAATATTTTTCTCTCTTTCTCTCTCTTAAAAGATTTTCTCTCTCTTAAAAGATTTTTCTCTCTTTCTCTCTCTCTTTCTGTATTTATTTCTTGGACATTGACAATTGATATACTAATTAATACTACCTCCAAATTATGCCTCTGAAAATATATTTAGCAAAAAATGATAATAAAAAATAGTATGTCTTTAAGTTTTTCATCAATCTACCCTGCTAAGATTTAGATAAACTGCTATTTTTAAAAAGATAGAACTCTTTAAAACATTTAAATATATTTTATTTTATACATTTAAATGTAACTATTAAAAATATAAGCAAAGGAAAGTTAGCAACAAGTCTTCCTAGTGTTTTCCTGGCTGGATTCTAAGTTTACCAATATCGGTACATTTGGAAAGCTTGCTACTTTTTTTTTTAATGGACCAAATGATCATTTAGCAATTGAATTTTTAGGTGATTAGAAATGCATTCAACTGTTTCTTTGGTGAATAAGCTCAGCAGGTATCAGGTAATAAATGCTTTAAATGTGCTAGTAGACATTTCATTTATCTGAATAATAGGTTTATAAGCCATTAATTTTGTTATTTGATCGAGTCTTAAAGATTCTCAAAGTCTTTAAAGAGGTGTTAACATCGCATTTAAGGTATATCTACCCTTGCCACTACATGGCCACTTTCCTTCATCAAATATGTCATGTTTTGGTTCTCAATTGCCTTATCTTAAATGAAAGATTGTGCAAAGACTTCAATTTTTTTTTTTTTACAGTTTGAGCCCTTAGTTTTCCAGGATACTGTGATAAAAATTATCAGCTAAATAGATAAATCTCCAGAACAGAAACTGTTGAGGTGATTTTCCAGGCTGGGATGCTGAAATTCATACACTGACAAACATGAATAAAATCTATATTCGCTGACCTTTATTCCTCTGCCATATGCTTCAGATTCACTTCCCCATTCTGTGGTATGTGTCTATGAACAAGATTTCTCCTTTCTTTATTTTTAATTAGGTTTATCTGACCCTTGCACTAGCTTGAAATGGCAGTTCTTACTCTGACTAGAAATGTTTTACTCATCTCACTCCACTTAGAGTGTTTTACTTATTCTTTGAGCCATTTAGTCTTTCAAAAAAATTCACTTATCAAATATGCCTAAGACACTGGAAACAAAATTCTAAGATAAAATGTTGACAGTTTCTAGAGTCAGGGAAGTTTCAGCCTAATATTTGTGTAATTCATGAAACCATTAATTACACAATAGATCATTGAACCATCAGTAATGCTACAAGTGAGAATGCATGATACTTTAAGGTTATATTGCCTACTTTGGGAAGGTGAAGGACCAGATTCTTGAGGAGTAATCATTGAGTTAAGTTATAAGGAAAGAAGAGGAATTAACCAGAGAAGGAGGAAGGAAGGTCAATCCAGGAAGAGAACATGGAATCCAGAAGGCCAAGGACCTGAAATGCCCTGTGTTTTGGAGCAGGGGGAATGAGGATAATGATGCCCATAGTACATTCTGGAATCAGATCCTTTAGGAGATATCCAATATTTTGGCCTTTACACTGAAGAGTAATGCAAGTGACTATGTAAGGAGGCATTTGGTAAGACTTTCAAAACTTTGAAGACGTTCAAAATTTTCAAAAGCTCAGCCTGCATAAGCTAGAATTGATGTGAGAGTGCTTCCCATAGCCTAGGTAGGAAATAATGGCCTTTAAAACCAGAATAGTGGCAGTTTACATGGATGCCTGCAGATGAAGTCTAAGAATAATCAGGAAGTGCATTTTCAGGACTAGGTTTTTGAGTAGCTATCAGAGGACACTAAGATGGAGCTGTCAAACAGTGCCTGCTGCGTCCCAGCTTGATGAATGTCATTCGACGTAATAGTGCATGACAAGGAAGAGGGCCAGAGTCGCATGAAAGCAGTTCTCCCTTTGTGCTTCTTCAGAAAATGCTTCTTCTTTTATGTTTATTTCCATCTAATATTCTTAAGCTTGTATTGCTATATACATTCAGATCAGAGCCATATAGCCGTGTGCTGAACTATTATCTTACAGTTAGTTCAAGAAATACTTATAAAATCAGAGAGGCTGCCGGAAGTAAGAGTTAACAATTTTGGCCTTGGAATCTATGTATATTAGTGACTTTCTAAAAGTAACACAACTAGTAAGAACTCTAAGTAGGATTTAAATATTGGCAGATAGGATGTAGCCATTTTCTGTATTTTCTTCTATAGGCCGAAACATTTTGTAGCTCTTTGTGGAGCTACATGCTTTTTAAAAATCTGTACCAACGAATAGCTTTAGTTAGGAATTCTCTCCCTTTTCCAATCTCATCCTTAGAGCTGTCTGTTGGGCTCAATGGTGTGCTGAATAAAGGACCAACAGATATGTCCAGGACTCATAAATGATCCCTTACACGGTAAAAGGGACTTTAGAAATGTGATTAAGCTAGAAATCACGCAGTCGTGAGATTAACCTAGCTCATCAGATTTCTCTGATGTAATTACAATTTTTCTTATAAGACAGTAGCAAAGTTCATAGTAGGTCATGTGACATAAAAAAGAAGCAGAAGTTTGAAGTGAGACAAGAAAGGAGCTATGAACCAAGTCAAGCAGGCAGCCTCTGGAGGCTGTAAGAGACTTGGAACAGATTCCTTCCCTAGAGCCTCCGGAAGGAATCAGCCATGTGTTTTCTCGATTTTAGTCCTATAAGACTCATTTAAGATTTCTGATCTCCAGACCTATAAGCTAATACATATTTTTGTTATTTATTTATTTATTTGTTTGTTTGTTTGTTTATTTAGGGACAGAGTCTCGCTCTGTCGCCCAGGCTGGAGTGCAGTGGTGCGATCTCGGCTCACTGCAAGCTCCGCCTCCCGGGTTCCCGCCATTCTCCTGCCTCAGTCTCCCGCCTCAGTCTCCCGAGTAGCTGGGACTACAGGCGCCGCCCCCACGCCTGGCTAATTTTTTGTATTTTTAGTAGAGACGGCGTTTCACCGTGTTAGCCAGGATGGTCTCGATCTCCTGACCTCGTATTCTGCCCGTCTCGGCCTCCCAAAGTGCTGGGATTACAGGCGTGAGCCACTGTGCCCGGCCTCATTTCTGCTATTTCAAGTTTCTAAGTTTGCAATAAGTATTTGCAGCAACAATAAAAAAATCAATGTAGGGTCTACCAGATTTCTAACTTGTTAGTGCTTGCATATGGACATGTAAAACTAAATTTAGCACCCACCCCTTCCTACCCATCACCACTGCAAATTGCTAATCTTCTCAGTATCGTTGGTATCGTCAACGACACTAACTCTCTCAGTTGTGTTTATGCTTTCTGTTTCATTTACATTTCCAGCAAAAAGCCTTGAGACACTTTTGCTTTTTTTAAAAAAAGAAAAAAAAATTATATATATATATAGTTCACCTCATATTCTCTACTCTAAAATATGTGAAGAGAGAACACAAATGACTGTCTTTTTATTCTTACACGGTGTTCAGGGCCAATATTAACCTGTTTCACAAAGATTTCCTTCTGAGTTCTTCTGTTGTAGCCATAATGGGCTTTGTATTGCTCCCATTATCTGCACTATTTGTTTCCCTTTTATTTTTTTTTCCCTGCTGATTTCACTCTATCTCCTCTTTAGCCATATTCATCATTATATTACATTCAGGGGACACATAATAAATAATTTGTTAAAAACATAAGTAAATGAAATGTTTTCAATAAAAGTTCAAGATTAATTTCTTCCAAGATGCTTCCTCTGACCCAATATATTATTTTATAACATCATTATTAGTATTATCATATATATTTTATTATTTAATCTTTATTTATCTATATTCAACTGTTTGAAGAAGTTTTTCCTTTCTGTCCAACTCAGCTGGTTTTCCATAAAAGTAACATGCAGCAATACTCTATATTCATATTCACTTTCCTAAATACATTTATTAATCACATATTGTGTGCAAGGTGCTAACAATGTGCAATAAACAAGACAGATACCATTCTTCTCCTCATGAAATTTGAAGTATGTGCTTTCCTTTGGTTCTATAACTCTAGAATTTATATAGCGGTGAATTTGTTTCCCAGGACTGCCTTCATAAATTACCACGAACTAGATGACTTGAAACAACAGAAATTTATTCTCTCACAGGTCAGGATGCTAGAGGATCAAAATACAGGCATCAGCAATCTCAGTGTCTTCGGAAAGCTCTGAGGGAGAGTCTCTTCCCTGCCTCTCTCCTGGCTTCTGTGGCTGCTGGCAGCACTTGGTGGTTCTTGGCTTACACCTGTACCACTTCAGTCTCTGCCTCTGTCATCGCACTGACTCTGCCTGTGTGTCTCTGTATTCAGGTACTGTTTTACTCTTCTTATAAGGACACCAGTCAAACTGGATTAGGGCTCACCCTAACTCAGCATGACCTCATCTTAACTTGAGTCCATCTGCAAAGACCTTATTTCTAAATAAGGTTCACAGATCCTGGGGTTTAGGACTTGAACGTATCTTTTGAGGGGACACAATTCAACCCACAACATATGTTTATAATCTTTAGTAAATAAGATATGTCAATGTTTGCTCAACTTCCAAGCACAAAATAAAAGTCTATGAGAACAAATATATTGCCAGAAATTATAGAAGCAACTATTTAGACAAAGCAGAAATGCAAATATTGAGGCCAACAGTACAGATTCTCACCTGCTATTTGATTGAACAATCTATTAGTAGTAGTTTGTTTTCCTGTGTAATAAATATACATTTGTTTTTTCTTTCTAACTGAGTGGATCATGTGGACCTCAGTTTTGTAAATCCCTATTCGAACAATTTCTACATCATCCATTTGTACAATATTTCTTTATTTTTTTCTCAATATAAGCAGTTAAATTGTTGTAAAAGCAAGTAAAATAAATGCATTTTTAAAAACATCAAACTCAATATTTGTTTATATATGCTAAACTTCCAGAAATATCAATTTAAATTTGCATAAGAAATTGAGCCAAAATTTACTAGAATGTCTGGTAACATTAAACAGTCTAGGAAAGAAAAAAATGCAATTAAAATATTTAAATATAGTAGATTATCAATAACAAATATGTATACATATATAGGAAAGTATATGCAACATTTGAAATGAAAAATGAAGCAAAACCATAAATACAGAATATATAGAATAATACAAAAATATTAGATATTACTCAAGGAAAATTAATTAGAAAACTGTTAACTGGAAGGCTATAAATTATTATAAGGAATCCACGAAGAAGTACTGAATAGAAAATAATATATAGAAATAATTGAAAAATTGACTAAAGGCCTAGCATTTAACACGAGTTTACTGTTGAGCTGTATCTACCCTTAACAACAACTAAATGATAATTTAAAAATTCTAGATACTGGGAAAAGAGAAAAAAAACCCCTAATTTATTTTTAGAAGTATAGTTTTAATAGGAAAGCCTGTAAAGAATAAAAAATAAAGGAAAGATATAGTCCTATCTTCCTAGAGTATGTATATCTCAAAGTCCAAATCGAATATAAGAAAACTCAATTCAAGCAGGAAAACAACAGAATACAATATTGTAATTTTGGTTGATTAGTGTGCTTTAATATCATAAAATATATTATATATTTAATTGTATCAAGTAAATTAAAATATATAAACCACATATTTATAACAATATATGCCAGTAATTGTTAACTAAATCTCAAGTGAGCTATAAATATAAAGATACTTTTTGAGTATGGTGAAAATCATTTCACAAAAAATAACAGCAAGCATCTTTCAAAACTGGGAAATGATAATTAAGAAAGTAATACCATTACCATTTTCAAAGTAATTTCATACACCATTGCTGTATGAGGTATGCAAAATAAATTGAGATCAAAATTTATTTCAATAAATATTAGAAAAAAGACTAATACTCTAAGGATAAATTTTATTAATGAGTACCTAGAAAAGCCAGAAGACTCTAGTAAAGATTAACAGAATTAATAAGTAGTTGTGATAAAGTGACAGAGCATAATACCCCCAAAATCATTAGCTGTAGTGGTATTAAAGAGTTGTACTAGTATTAACTAGCTGGAAATAGCTAGCTCAAAATAAAAGAAAAAAACAATAAAATATGTAAGAATAGGTTTAACATAAAATTAATAAACTCGAATTGAATAATATTATAGTACCTCATTGGAGCATATAAAACATGATCTTCAGAAATATTATATTATTGATTGGGATGTCATAATATAAAAACATCAACTGTTACAAAATCAATGTATTAATTTAGTACACTTAGAAGAAGTATCCTAAGGGTTTTGTTCTCATTGCATTTGTTCTTATTTTTGTTGTTTTGGCAATTGAACATTAGTTTACAGTGAATATGAAAGAAGATATATCCAAAAATATCCAGAAAATTTTGAAGAAGATTAATGAGGTTGGATTTGTCTTACTTGACATTAAAAAATAAACAATATGGTCTTACATGCCAAGAACAGACAGTGAATTAGACAGTAAGACAAGAAATAGATACCATATGTTTAGGTGGGTGTTTGCATGTTTGTGTGTGTACGTAGTGTGTAGGGGAGAGAGGAGGCATTTAATTATATAGCTAACACAATATTTTATTTTATGACACTGCAAAGCCATCTTAAAGAAAATAAATATGAATTTCTATTTGTCTTCTTCCAGAAGAGTAAATTCTATTCTCATTAATTCTTTATACATGTGAAATAAAATAGCATTTGTTTCCTTGGGTGCAAGTACCAGGTATCAGCATTGGCCTCACTATGGACAATCATGCTGGATGAAATATATGAAAATATATAAAATGTCTTCATAAGTGCATTAGAAGAAGTGGAATAAGGCTTGAAAGCTGAGAGTGGATATTAAGTGTTCTTTCCACAAAAAATGATAATTATGTGAAGTAATTAGATAGATTTAACTATCCCACGCTTCAAAAAATCCTGTTGTACCTGAAAAATATATACAATTTTATCTGTCAATTAAATACTAAATAAAATTAAGCATTATTTTAAAAAGATGAAAAATAGCAGCTAAAAATAAGATAAAAAGTGAAACCCCAGACATCAAAGCTGGTTTTGCATTGAAGACATTTGCTGAATTAAAAAACGTGAACTTTAACTTTTATTACTTTGTAAATTTCAGTGGCGAGAAGACAAGGCCAGAGCCAATTTAGATTTCAGAAAGCCAAGAAATATACCCATGCAAAAACGGTAGTTAGGTGAAATTAAATATTTTTCAGTAAGCGACACCTGGCAATTACTTATCCACAAAGAGGAAAAAACATTAAAATGTTCCTGTGCCTTACATATTATGCTCAAATCTGTATTTCAAGTTGATTTCAGATTTACGCAGGAAAGAAAAAACTATAAAATCCTTGGGTTAAGATACAGAAAATTTTAGGATCACATGGAATGAAAGTATTAAAAGTCAGGTTGTAAGAAAAGTAGTCAAATTAGATTGAATTTAATTTAAGAGCTTCTATTCATCAAAATACACTGAAGAGTGAAAGATGAAAGAAAAAAGAAAGAAGGAAGGAAGGAGGAAAGGAGAGAGGAAGGAAGGAGAGAGGAAGGAAGGAAGGAAGGAAGGAAGGAAGGAGGGAGGGAGGGAGGGAGGGAAGGAAGGAAGGAAGGAAGCAAGGAAGGAAGGAAGGAAGGAAGGAAGAAAAGGAGGAAGGAAGGAAGGCAAACAATACAAATCAAGAAGATGGAGACACACTTTCTACTAAAATATGTCCCAAATTCATGCGGTACTTTACAGATGAGAAACACAAAAATTAATTGTGGGAATACTCTCATCTGCTAATCCACCCTTGGTCAGTTCCTTCCCAGGCGCTCTGGCTGCCTCTTCACTGTTGGAACATTCTTGTTAGGTGTCAAGGCCGTTTTAAGTAAGTCAGTAAGACTCAAGCTATAAAGGAATCTGTAGATACCTTTGACTGCTCAACATGATTGAATAAAGGAATAAATACATGAATAAATCAATGAATGCAAAAATATAACACAAACTCAAAAAACAAATGGAAGATTGGAATATTTGTAAATCAATTTAAGATAAAGTATTAATGTCATTAAATACAGAGGACTATTATAACGTAAAAGAACATCTATCAAATAGCAAAATGAGTAAAAGGTATGCTTACTCAACTTTCACACATGCAAGTCCAAAGAGGAAATTAAAAAAGGAAAATTATGCTCAACCTTCCATGTATCTTGCAAAATGCAAATGCAGGTAAGAATAAAATGCAATTTCTCCACAGGTAGATGGACAAGATCAAATAGGGTAATATTCTTTGCTCTTTCAAATTTGGGGTGCATGGCATTGATATAAGGTAGAAATGTGAATTATTTTAACTTGTTTTGGGGGGGGAGGGAAGCAAGCCAGAAATATGTATTTACATAAAACATATCATTTCATCCAGATTCCTTGTCAGAGTAATGCTTCTCATAGAAATAGAAATTCAGGATATATGAATAGCATCTGTAAGAATTGTGGCATTATTTGTGGATGCAAAAAAATTTAAAGTTATATAAGGGTGCATTATTAAATCTGTTGAATAAATGTGACCCAGTTAGACAATGGAAGATTAATCAGTCATTAAAAATAATGCATTAGAAGTATGATCGTTGTGGGAATTCCATAACATATTGAGAAAAATGAAAGGTAGTGAGGTGTACATGCAGTATATTCTCATAATTACAAAACAATAACAAAAGAAGAACGTTCATACACAAGTAAGTGATTTGCACGTGTATGGGGAAAATAATGAAAGACAGAAAAAATAGTTTTATTTTTTGTCTTTTTAAAAATTGATTAGGTGTTTGACACAAAGCAGGGTGGCTGCAAATAGACAGGCAGGTGGTAGAACAGATTAAAAGAAGAAAGATCAGACTTTTCTTGTAGTTTCCACAGCATCTAACATGCAGTCAAATGGATAACGCAAACATAAAGTATTTAAGTTAACTGCAGAAGGGAAAATGCTATCAACAGTAATATAATGTCTACATATTGAATATACACATAGGAGGGAATCAGTTTACACAGTTTAAACTAATTTTAAAATATAAAATTCCATAAAATGTGTCATTGTATTTTGGTTATCTCAAATGAGCATCTATAAAGATTTGTTTTATTAAAAAAATAGATACCACAATATTTTGCCAGATAATTTAGCTGTGAAAAAGAAATCCCTTAGGGGCCAATTAGCTTTGATCTATTAGTTCTATGATGAAAAATTTTGCTATAAGACTGAGACAGTCTCAACTATGTCACAACCATATGATCTAGGCATAAAGGAGAATTCATGAGGGCATAAGATGCAAATCCAATCCTTTACTACAAGATGAAGAAGGCAAGAAAAACAAGGAGGAAAGAGAGGAAGGAAAACAAAATAAAAGCAATCCACCATGATAACAATAAGAGGCAATGATCGATGAGTTTTTGGTATGATAGCAAGTGTCTTTAAGAGCAAAATATCTATTACCTGATCCTTTTCCCAAAGAAAAGTTCGAATTGATACTGTTACCTATATTACAAATATGCAATATAAGTAATTTGTCTTACATTACAATCAATAAAGGGTAGAACAGGATTCCCAGGCTGTTGACTCTAAAGCTGGTGAATTTAATCCCTATGCCATAGCCATGACATGACGATACTGCCTGTTTTCCTTTCATATGTTTTCAAAACTGCTCTAGTATTTTCTTAAACTAACTTACTTGGTTTTTAAGTTTGTGCTTTTGAACTTCCCCATAGCTCCCATGGCATACACTTGTGTGTATGCACAGGAGGCATGCACAAATACACACACACACACACACACACACACACGTTCTATTCCCCACTACCCCAGCAATAACCACTCTTAACATTTTGAGATATATTCTTTTAGTCTTTTTAAAAACAATCAATGAGTGGTTAAACTTGATGGGCTTTCCTTGTAATTAACTGTCATTGCACAGGAAGACAGGCCCTGGAAGTCTGGAAGAGCACTAGACAGTTGTTGATGGAGACCTGTACTTAGTAAAAGTCCAGAGCAGTAAGTCTTCAAGGGGAATACAGGACAAAAAGAACCACGGAAAAAGGACAGCTTGAGAGCCCACAGTGTTGGTGGGCAGTTGGACATCAATATCTGGAAGTAAAGAAATTGCGGAAAAAAGAGCACGGTAACTCCGGATGCTTTCAAAAAGCAACCCTCACTTTTACACAGACTGAAGTTTAACCTACTATTAAGAAACTGAATTTACAGACCCAAACATGAAAACCAATGAAACAACAAAACTGGATAGTATCTTTGTCTAAGAGTCATTTTGATAATATTTTGAAGATTAGAATTTCTATGTGGAAGGGAAATCAAACTTTCCTTTTCCATACCCATGCCATCTCATATTAAAAAATGTATGAAGAATTATGTCTATTTTCTAATGTCAGAAAACCAAAGATCAGAAACATTTCAAATAGGGCTCTTATTTCCTTGTTAAAGAGCAACAATGAATTTTTGGAAAATGTAGTATAATCTTTATATCAAGTTTCTCAGTGACATAATGGATCTCATTTATCTTCCAGGAATATTACACTTCTTTTGACTGAATCTGTTGCTTCTACAAATGCCTCTTGGAGTGCAGCTTTGTCATCTGTTAGTTATCATCTTTCAAAATTTTATTTTAGTCCCATTTCTGTTCACTGGTGAGATATTTGTTCTACATTCACAGTGTCTGTTACTCATCTACTAACTACTCACCCTCCCTTCTGCCACTGTCCTGTTAACTGTCAAGAACTCTGGGAAGCTACAGTAGTCTCCCCATAATTTTCCTTAGCTCTCATCTTTCCCTGCCTTGAGTACACTCTGAGTGTACTGCTGGAGCTACCAGACCAATTGACTGCCAGATCAATTTCCTGAAGACCAGTACTTATTATATTCTCTATTTGAGAAGAACCAAAAATACTTAATGACTACCCACTGCCTATAGAATGATGCTCAAATATGTCAGTCATATTTCCATGCTCTGAAATCAACAACCTATTGAATTTTTTTCTCATTATTTGCTATTACATGGAACAGACACTGGTCATACTCAACTGTAAAATATCCCAGCTCAAAGGTGAAATTTTTCTGTGTGATTTTTGATCCAATGTTCTATATGTGTGAAATATCTTTTTAAAAAATAAAACTGTTATGCAAACACTTCTCCCTAACTCAAATTCCACGTGAAACATAAATCTGAATTTATATTTCTAAACTGAAAACTATAGAATCCTCCTTTAAATTTCTGCACGTTTTAATCTATACTCATTATATTACATAGATCTACTATTATAATTAATATATATTCCTGCATGTATTATTCAAAAATACTTTATAATTTTTATGTTTATATATTACCTTCTGAGAGTTTGAATACAAAACAATTTATATATCACTTTATTTATGTATCCCTTAGAATCAGCAGCAAAATTTCTTGCACATATAATCAGTAAATATTTGCTGAGTAATTGAATGAATCAAGCAGGTGAACACCCCTCCTCATAACTACACTGGTTGCTATAGACCAAATAGTTTAAATGCAAAGAAAACCAATTTGCATCGGCCTATATATAATAGGCAAGAAACAAAAGTTCACTGTTCTGTACTGTATTAGGCTTTCAACCCTATGCGTCAGCCCTGGAAGAGTAATAACATCAAACAAGAACCTATGAGTTTTTTACCTCAGCCCTTTCCTAGTGTGGCTGCTTGCATGAAGTACAAGACCACATTCCCAGGTTGACTGAAATCCCTCCCGAGAGAGCTGCAGCCCAGGCCGTGACTCTGATGTTGTGAAGTCTGATGCTCCTGATTCTGATCACTGTTTCACTCCTGCTTCATCAAATTTGCCTCTTACGTGCATGCGCTGATCCATAGTGCTGCCTAGGTTTGGTACTTGCAAATCTGTTTTCTAGCTCTTGTTTGTAATAGGAAGGCAATGATTATCTGTGTTTGTAATAGGAAGGCAATGATTATCTGTGAGACATTCATAGAGGACATTGTACCTTTTATGGAACTATTAGGTTGGTGCAAAAGTAATTGTGGTTTTAATAGAAAACTTAGTAAGGCTGTTTTGGAGTTTATATTACGCATTTACAATGTTAATTGGTCAAACCTCAAGTCACAGTGAGGAGAGAAAAATAAAGAAAGACAGATGGGGATTTGGAAGTATGGTGTGTGGAAGTGGAAGATGTTGATGATAGGGTTAGGAATGTATTCTTACAGAGAAGAGATTATTTTTCCCCTTAATTAGCTTAAGTTCTTTTTTATAATCAATGAAGAAAATTATTGATCCTGATATTATATTTTCTTTCTCCTCACCTGTGTCACAAGAGTCTGGGACAAAAGTCTGAACAAAAGTCTGCGATTATTGGGGACGTCATATGGCATTGTTTGATTGCTTTTCCTCAAGTTTAGGTTTATCCTAGTCTAGGGCCTAGTAGGGATTTATGTCAGATGGGCCTTGACTAGAGACAGACGACCTGAAGCTCTGTAACCTGCTTCCATTTCTTGCTTTCTGCCTCTCCAATTTCCTTCTTTCTCTCAATTAAAATGTGTGTTTCCATCATACGCACTTAGTCCTTTGCTATTCATGTGGAACATATTATAAAATGAAAGAGACTGTCTTTGATCTTAAAAAAGAACAGCCTGGAAGGAAAAAATGTTACCAGGCAATTACCTGGTAAAAATAAGTTATAGTTAGGTTGTTGACTTCTCAAGAGAGGGCGTTGTCTAAGAAACATTCCCTGGGGCTTGAATTTATTTACCAAATGTGAACAATGGGAAAAGGTAAGAGTTCACAATTTATTTCTAGCTGAGGTTACATTAAGATCATTTGGGATATAGATATGGATATATAGTTATATATTTAGCATATATATGCATGTAATGTATGTGTATATATATGAAGTCACATACTCCTATATGTACATGTGGCTTTAAATATGTATGTAATATGTGTTTGTGTGTGTACAAGCTATATGCACACTATATACACAAACTAAGTAGATTTGGCTGAAGTGTACCATCAAAGAAGAGCTGGATTTGCAGTTGATACTTTCCTGGTCAACTGTATTTTCAAATGTCATGCCTTTGCACAGCATATTACTATGAAAAGTCAACTGTGGTGGTAAGTGTTTTCTCCTTGAAACAGGTGAGTTGTCATTGATAGTAGAAATTTCTTTACTCTGTTTCAATAACACAGAGGACCTGTGTGGAATTGTGATGTTAATATGAATGTTAGAGGCCAGACTTGGTAGCTCACGTCTGTAATCCCAGCACTTTGGGAGGCCAAGGTGGAAGGATTGCTTGAGGCCAGGAGTTCGAGACCAGGCAAACCAGCCTGGGTAACATAGTGAGACAAAAGAAAGAGAGAAAGAGAGAAAGAGAGAGAGAAAGAGAGGAAGAGAGAAAAAGAAAAGGGAGAGAGAGAGAGAGATAGGAAACATTTTCCTCTTCCTATTGTAATTCAAAAGTTTTGTATTTTTGGTTCTCACTGAGAAATCCTCCCAGAATCCACATATAACATCAGAGGGACGAGGGACGTGGGACCATCTTTGCTGCACCGTTTGTTGCCCACTGGTTATTAGCTTTGATGCGATCACTTCGGTTGATCTTCCTTCCTTCATCATCCCCAGCCTCCCTCACAAGCTGAAATAGCTGTGAATTAAAACAGCTTTCTCAATTACAGGAGGGCTATTATTTGAGCAAGCCTATCTCATTGCAGGATCCATCTTGAATTTGATTTTGTTTCACTTTATTCTCATTTGTATTTGATTCATAAATTGATGATCTTCTACAATGGGCTAAGATTTGATCATGTTATTTATAGTCCTGTCTCTCTTTTTATTTTGGGGGCTTTTTTATTACTCTTTAAAGTAGCAGTTACCTTGGATTTTCCAATTAAATGTGTTTCAATTTCAAATCCTTTTCTAGTTCTTGAAAACATAAGGGACCCCAAACCTAACATATGTAACCAAATCATGCTATGATTTGCCAAAAGGAATATATCATCTTGCAGGAATTTAGCTGCTATGGCCAAGATGTGTACTCCCTTTTTATAACATAATTTCCTTTTATGGTTTTATATCCACTTTTTTTTTCTTAAATCATACAAGCAGTCTTTTTATAATTGTTAAAAAAAACCGATATAATTCTTCATTTCGTCAAGCTTAAGATTGTGCTATAAATTTGACATATTACTTTCTAAGTAGGATTTTGCTTGGTTAACTCAATTATAGTCTGTTTTATAACACCTGTATTGTAGGACAGGTGTTGTTATGATTACTGGTACAAAGAAAATTATCACCTTCAAAAAAGTAAATTATTAAGATGGTGCAGTGCTATGAACCTCTTCTGTAGTCCCGCCTACTCAGGAGGCTAAGGTGGGAGGATCCCCTGAACCCAGGGGTTCAAGACCACCCTTGGCCACACAGGGAGACCCTGAATCTAAAAAGAAAACAAAATTAAGAAGGTAAATTTTTTTGTTTATACTTTTCAGTGAGATCTCATAGATCTAGTCTCAGAGAGTTCTCACAACACAGTGGTTGTTGGATAATAAGCGTTTTTCAGGCTGCGCAAATCACAAACAACAGTAATTTTATATAGTGAAAAAGATTATTGGAGAACAAAAATAGATCTAATAAAATGTTGTTTCATGAAACCCAATATATTTACTCACTCATCACTTTAAGTAGCTCCTAAAAATTTTGAATGCAATAAACGAATCACATTTGTATGAAGCCTAAATTACCAATAGAAGTTGCATTGTTACAGTACATTTTTAAAAATTATACACATTTTACAATAAATTTTATATTAAAAAAAGTTCTTCTTGGTCTTATAATTATTTTTTAGTAATTATTACCTTTAAAAATGCCATGGAAACAAAAACAGTGATCTTTGAAACATAATCTGCTTTTTATATATAATAATAAATACGGAGGTGGCTTTAAAACCAGTTAAATTGGAAATATGCTTCACTTATGCAGATTAGCTCCTTCAATACATTTTTGCTTTGGTCATGTTGCAATAGTACTGAAATTTTGAAAATACTCAGAAACAGTCAAAATTTGATTGACCCTGCTAACTTTTCAAAAGCCTTTGACCAATAATCAGGTAATATACAATTTGTTTTGATCCCTAAATGGAACTAAATGGCACCAAAGGCAGGTTACTTTCCTTTATGGAGTGTTAAAAAGTGTATTAATATTTGCATGTATGTATGTACACACATACGTGTAAATATGTGCTTCTACTTATTTTGCTATCTTAACTAATTATAAGATAAAATGAGCAAGAAGAATTTTAAAAATATCCTCATTAACAATATTTGTAACCATAATTTTACATACGTCAGTAACCATGATTTTAACTACATTCTTTGTGATGTACCAGATGTTCAAACAGCACAATTTTGTATTTATTTAGGACTCTGTATTGTAAGACGTAAATTTTAAGTGCTTCTTTGACATCTTTAAGCACCACTGGGCCCCAGAGGCCTTGCCATGAGTTTTCCTGCTCTGGTTAGACATGCCCTCACACAACAGGCAGACTCTCCACCCAGCTCAATCAACTGTATCTCACCTGGTCCTCAACAAAATGGGTTTCACTTCCTTGCCACCGTATAAAATTTTTTAAATAAACAAATTTCATTCTCCTAAGAGAATCAAAGGTCATTTCACCCTCTTGTAACTACAAAACCTGCCTCCCACAGCCCTCATGATTCATTCTGCATCTGAATGAACCTTGTGGCTCTGCATGGCATATAGCATCCGTCTCCCATAGCCTGTGAATATATGTCATTAATAAGACATCATCAGTCCCCTCTGACCACTGTTGGTGTCCTGTTTGGTCATCTCATACTATCTACCAATGTGGGATTCCTCCTTCACCAGTAGAGTGAATAGAAGATGATCAGAACAGGCTGATCGTTGGCTCCCCAGATATTTTTGAAAATGAAGGCCACTTTATCTGAATAGAAGGCCACTTTATCTTCACGAGGAAGTCAGCAAAGCAAATGTTTACAGGTAATTCTAATTTTTGTTTTCCCTTCTGTTTCTATGATGGGAGTGACATGTAAAATTGATGGTCAAAATTCTAAATTCCTATACTGTAAAACATGACCAAATGAATGACCAAATGAAATGATTGCTTTGTAATCTGGAAAAAATTAACATAGGTTAATACTAATTATCTATCACGATCATAAAAATCGTCTCCTTGAAGTACTCATTTACTCTTCAAATTTTAGCCCAACAAACACAACAAGGAATTCTGTGAGGCAATTTGGGTGAACCATTAAGTCCTGTATGATTGTGTGTGATCACTTGATTTACAGGGTTGCTCGCTGCTGTGGTTTGAGTGTTTGTCCTATCTGAATCTCAAGTTAAACCTTCATCTCCAGTATAGCAGTATTGAAAGGTGGTGCCTGTAAGACGTGATTGGGTCATGAGGACTCTGCCCTCATTAATGGACTAATCCATTCATGGATTAACAGAATAATGGGTTGATGGATTAATGGATTATCATGGGAGTAGGACTGGTGTCTTTAAAAAAAAAAGTAAGAGAGGCCAGAGCTCCAAGCTCAGCCGCCTCACTGTGTGATGACCTGTGCTGCCTTGGCCTTTGCAGAGTCCCCGCCAGCAGGAAAGTTCTCACCTGATGCAGGCCCTGAATCTTGGGTTCTTCAGCCTCCCTATTTGTAAAAAATAATTTTGTTTTCTTTACAAATTATCCACTTTTAAGTATTCTATTATAAGCAACAGAAAATGGACTAAGACACAATGTCAGTTAAATTTTGGATGATGTAAAAAACAGTGATAAAGATAATTGATCAGAAGCCATTTTTCTTCTTATATTTCAGGTATTGGGAAAAATAAGTAAATACATGTAGAATCTTCTGTTAAGCCAGTGAATCTTGTAAACAAATGAATAAAAGAATCAAACAGGGTTTTTTAAAAAATCAAATTACCATTAACCAGACTGTGATGTACATAACAGGAAATCAACTCAGAGGTTAAGAAGAGAGAAATAAATTTCAATTTTTAAATAGCAAGGCAGATACAATTCATTTCATACACGTTCTCAAGGTAAAATACGGTATCAAGTAGGAGGCATTGGCAGCACTATTGATATAGGTAATTTAGTCCAAATTCAGGTAGTAATCGGAATGGCCACCTGTGTGAGTTAATTGCTTTTATCTGAAGGAGAAACAAAATTTCCCACATCTCTCTAGAAAGCAGGTTGTTACAATGTGGAGCCAGGTGCCTGGGTTAAACTCCCTCAGAGACAGACAGGTTGGGATGCTGTTTCCCTTGATGTTTCCATTTCAAAGAGATGGCTCCAAGGTCTTCAAGAAAAAACATTACTGGGTTATAAGACTGCCAGAGGCTTATTTTGCTTTTTAAAAATGTTTATACACATCTCTACAGGAGAGAGAAAGAATTTACAATTACTAATTTTCAAAAGGAAATTAAGCAAAGAGAAAGGTGGTGAGTCTCCTCATTTGACACCAGGGAAAATGCATTTAAAAATATATATATATTCTATATATTTATATATTTTTGATATACAAATAATGTATATATAAATGATACATATAAATTATATATAAATGATTATATATATATACACACACACACACACTTATCCTTATTCAAGGCCGTACAATAATATGGTTTCCTTTTATCGTGTCTTGAATATATATAGGGGAACGCTTCGTCTTTTTTTATAGCAGATGGCAAGGGAGAGCACATCCCAAAGTGGTAGCCAGTCAGAGACCACCTCTCCTTTGCCATCTGGAGACTGTTATCTGCTTTTCAAAGATACTATTTTTACCAATGCCAAGCTTGGTAAAATTCTTGAGATGTAATTCAGTCTAATCATAGATATCACTAGACAAGACTGGTCCTGTGCGGTTTACAACAGAAATGTGGCCATTATTTTAGTAAGGATGGTTGAGATAATGCTGCATTATAAAATTAATACTAGAGTTCTAGTAGATTAAAAGCAGTTTTTGTTTGTTTGTTTGTTCATTTGTTTTTCTAGTTCATGCTTCATTTGCCATTGCAATTGGCTTAAGGGCCTCATTTTGCACTAGCACTCAGGAACTCACGATCATGGAGACTCCCACAATATTGTAGCTGTACTAGCTGGAATATGTGACCTCTTTTGTTTACAGATCAGAAGAGATAAGTCTTTTCTTATACTATCTAGCTTAGAAGTGAAGTGAAGACATCCCTTCTAACTGCAGTTCTTTGGCCAGTGCTAGCCACATGGCCTCAGCTGAATCTCGCCTGGGAGATGTAATCGCACAGACTAGATGTGAAAGTCTCTTTTTCCCTTCTCAGGAAAAGAGCCACTTTTCCCAGGGACAAACCTCCATCCCTGCACAGCCTGTATACAGTGACTTGGGACAGCTTGATGAGAGGGAGGGTAAAAGATTCCAGCCTCTCAATTTAATTTCAACATTTCTCAAGAGCCCTTATAGCTCTGGACCTCCTCATAGGATGGCAGAGGCTGTTATGTATCCTCTCTCTCTGCTCACTCACCACTTCGCCACAGGAATTGATCTGGACTGCATTTCCCAATAAATTCTTTATAAGCAAATCTTTAATCTAGAGTCTGGTTCCCAGGGATCTTGACCTGTGGGCTACCACCTATATCAAAATCACCAGATTGCTTGTTAAAAATGCAAATGACTTATCTTTATCCCAGGCCTATTGATTTAGAATATCTAGAAATGAAGGTTGGAAATCTGCGCTGTTAAAAAGCACCGCAGAAAATTATTTTTCTCATTAAAGTGACACTAACAATGACAGTTGTAATTACCATGGGTATTCACAAAATTGAATAGTTGAAGTGGTGGGGGAAGATGTTCAGAGAATTAAAAAACCTTATGCAGGCTTTTGTGTCAAAATCATTTATGCTAACATAGAAACATGTTTACAAATGAATTTCATAAGGGATTGTCAAAGAAACCACTTGCAGCAACAAGGATTTGAGTCAACAGACCTTGCCATGTCTGTTGTCAATTACAAAAGCCAAATTAACATATTTAACATATTTTTGATGTCTCAGATCCCTGTCGCCTAAAACTTCCTGCCTTAGCCACTCATTGTCTTTGAGCTTCTGGGATTGTAAACCTGAATTGCCAATTGCCATTGCTGAGAAGGCAAATGAAGTTTCAAAGCTATTAGGCCACTTTGAGACTGATACTATTGAAGTGGATATGGAACTGAAGTCTTCCTTTCACATTAGAGGTAAATTGCTTTTTCCCTTCTCCTTGTTCAGATCTTGGTAGAAAATCCAGAAGTCCTCCATCAAGAATTGAGCCATGAGACACTGCCTTGCAGGAAGCAAAAGGGAAAATGTGAGCCCGATATACATTTACCAGAATATCCTAAAATATGTTAAACCCAGTAGAAACGATCATGTAAGCTCTGTGATCAAAAGACATGACTATATATAAAGCCCCGTGTCTTTCAATCTGTTCATACACCACTGTCGACACTCATAACCCTGCCTAGCTGGGAATACAACTGTCATGTGGATCCAGGAAACAAGGGCTGGTTAAAAATGATCCTATTGCATAAAACAAGGTCAAAAACTGTTTGCACTGCACCATAATGACTACTGTAAAACAAACAACCCGTACTTACTCAAAATTTTTAATATTTTATTCATCATTGATTTTTACATTAATTTTAACTTTCTAAAATATTGCCTTTAATTACTGCTTTCTTGATGATTCTGTTTTCTGTTACCCTCTGAAATTTTGTGCCCAAGGTGAGTACCTCACTTGCCTTAGTTTAATCTTAGCCCTACCATGAGGTATCATTGCTTTTATATACTGGCACTCACTTAATTATAGCTGTGAGTAGCCACAGATTTCTCATGTTTGTCTTATTTAAAAGCCAGAGTGATGCAGTAGAAAGAACATTAAATTGGAAGTGACAAAACTTGGGTAATAGTTCCATCTCTGGAGCTTCTTAGTGAGGTGAACTTGGAAAACCAGACTCATTTATCTTTAGCTTTTATTTGGAAAATGGAAATAAGTACAATGTAACGTGTTAGCTTCAAAGTATCCTTGTGAGAATACAGAATTAATGCATGTGAAAACACTCTGAAAAAGTAGAATCATTTTTAATGCATAAAAAAATGACATTGAAACCGTGTTTGTTGCTATTTTTATATAATCTTTGGAATGTTTTGGATGAATATATGAGTGAAAGAAATGCATTCCAGTTAGATGACCCAGTTGTTGCTAATGAAAACATTTTCTCCTCATCTCAATTATTATGCCTACCTCCAAATCCATGTATTCCCAATTCTCCTAATGTCTTTGTACCATTGAAAGCTAGTGTTTGGGTGGCAGTATCAGAGCAATGATTTTCAAGTGAGGTTCCCTAACCAGCACATAAGTATCACCTGGATCTTGTTAGAAATGCAAATTTTCAGACAACATCCAATAAAGTCTGGGGCTTGGGCCAACAAATGTGCATTTTAACAAGCCCTCCAGGTGATTTGGAAGCCTGCTGGTGTTGAGAGCCACTAAATCAAATGAAAGGAACGGAAGAGCGGAAGATCAGTCTGCCAAGCGATTTCTCCAGAACCAGAACTTTTATTTTGTTGGTAGAATTCTCATAAAATCACCTTTTGCCTTTACCATTGTATCATTAATTTCTAGGCCACATCTTTTTTCTTCTATGTTTTTTTCTTACTGTGTAATTTAATGATCTTCCTCTCTCTTCCCTGCCCCCCCACCCATATAGAAATAGGTGTTACATAAGAATCACCTGGAGTGCTTGAGTGAAAATAATTATTACCGGCTCCTGCCTAAGATCATTAATTGGCATGGAATCTTTAACAGAAACACCCAAACTGATGAAATGAAGCCGTTTCCAGACCACAATTTGAATTGTGCAGTGATATGGTTTGGCTTTGTGTCCCCACCCAAATCTCATCTTGAATTGCAATCCCATAATCCCCAAGTGTAGTGAGAGGGACCCAGTGGGAGGTAATTGACTCATGGGGGTGGTTTCCACCATGCTCTTCTCCTGATAGTGAGTTCTCATGAGACTGATGGTTCTATAAGCACCTGGCATTTCCCTTGCTGGCACTCATTCTCCTGCCGCCTTGTGAAGAGGTGCCTTCTGCCATGATTGTAAGTTTCCTGAGGCCTCTCCAGTCATGTGGAACTGTAAGTCAATTAAACCTGTTTTCTTTATAAATTACCCAGTCTCAGGTATTTCTTCATAGGTAGTATAAGAATGGAGTAATACATGCAGCTATTAGGGTAACGTTTCAAAAAGTCAGATACAGGTAGAACTTAATTAGCTGTAATTCATCAGTGCTTAATCAAACGCTAGTTTTTCTTAATGTGCTTGCTCCATAAGCATTGCAATTCTCAGGGACAAAATTGACAGGTTAAACTGAAGATTGAACATAAGCTACTATATTTACTTTCTTCCAGAACTTCACTTACATGAAAATAAGTGGATAACAGAGATGTACTTCCATAAAACAAAGTGTGATCTTGTGACATAATCAGCAATATATATTTGGTCTTCATCCTGGTTCCTCGCACAGAGTTTCTAACATCCTTGAAGTTTTCTGACTGATAGGGGTGTGAGGAAGGTATTTTGGTATTCCCAATAAGCCACGTTTTTTCATCCCTATTTATGATAATGAGGTGACTCTTGGTGGGCTCTTTACACAGCTTCAAGATATCGGCTATGAGACTAGAGGTTTGGAATTTTCAGCCCTATTTCCGTCTTTCCCCTCTCCTAACCTCTCTGGGGGCAGAGGGGCTAGAGATTAAATTAATCACAAATGACCAATGATTTAATCAATCATGGCTACTGAATGAAGCTTCCATTACAAACCCCTAAACAATGGGGTTCGGAAAGCCTCAAGGTTGGTGAACACATTCATATGCTCAGACTCTGGTGGTGCACTGCAATTCATGGGGACAGACCAGGTGCTCCTATACTTGGGACACTTCTGGACCTCACCATACTTACCTCTTCATCTGGCTGTTCATTTGTATTCTTTATAATAAATCTGTGATAGTAAATAGTATTTCCTTGAGTTCTTGAGCCATTCTAGCAAATTATCAAAACTGAGCAAGAAGTCACGGGGACCGTGACCCTGCAGCCAAGTGGGGCAGAAATGTGGTAACCTGGGCACCCACTACTTGCAACTGGTCTCTGAAGTCAGAGAAGTCTGTGGCCTGAGATTTTAATCATGTGGAGCCCAACGCTCACTCTGGGTAATTAGTCAGAATTTAATTAAATTGTGGGACACTCAGTTGGTGTCAGAGAATTGATTGGTGTGAAGAAAAAAAACCCATATTTTTGGCACCAGAATTGGTGTTATAAAAAGACTTCAGAGAAGAAAAATGAAAAAAGGTGACTGGGTTTTGAAATATCAATTGTATCTCTTCCTAACTGGAGTTCAGAACCGTTGAGGGAGAGTGGCAGGATGGGGGTTAGGTTCCTAACAGGAAAAGACACATCGGAGGAGAGGTTTTGGTAGTGCAAATTCATGAGCTTGCTAACTTTCCTTTGAATTGTGCTTAGCACCCAGATTGCTGCCTTCCAGGGTGCAGGGCAGACCCAGCTCCACTACATTTAACAAGTCACCAAGAGAGCAGCCAGGAGTTCAACATCTCTGTAGTCAGGAAGTGAAGGCTGAGCCAGTCATTCTCACCAGATAAGTCACATCCTATTCTGAGGAGAGGTGTGAGGTTATTTCTAAGAAGGCTGTTGTAACTTGAATGAAGAGTGTTGATACCCTAATGGCAATAAGCCAACCTGAAGACTTAAACCAGGGGTAAGGAATCTGCTGAAAAAACACATTCCACAGCAAAATGTTTTGGCCTTTAACCAATGGCTTTGGCTATATATCTAAACAAAAGTCATTCAGAAGATGACTTTGTTCCTCATGGGAGACAATTGGTTCTGGGTCAAAACAGTCTTGCTTTTATCTTTCATGGGTTAGATCCATCACAGACAATCTTTCTCAGATAATGGGTGGATAATTAGATTTTGCTCAGAGAAGGCTCTGAAATGGGTCAGAAGAGTACTTTGAGTGCATACAATGCACATTAACTCCTAGGCTACTCTATTATCAGCCTGAAATTTTACTCACTGTTCTATTTCCATCATATTTAGCCATACTGCTAATATCATCAAAGTATCAAGGGCATTCCTTTAATAAAAGCCAACAACATTGGGCTGAGTGCAGTAGCTAGTGCCTGTAATCCCGGTACTTCGGGAGGTCAAGGTGGAGGATCACTTGAGTCCAGGAGTTGTAGACCAGCTTGAGCAACCTAGTGGGACTCTGTGTCTACAAAAATAAAAATTTAAAAATAGCTCATTGTGATGGCACACGCCTGTAGTCCCAGCTACTCGGGAGGCTGAGGCAGGAGAATTCCTTGGGCCTGGGAATTTGAGGCTGCAGTGAGGCATGATTATCACTGCGCTTCACCCTGGGCAAAAGAGCAAGGCCCATCTCAAAACAACAACAACAACAACAACATTCAAATGCCCCATATCCCATATTTAAACATAAGTCCCTCTGTTATCAAATTCTAAGGAAGTGATTAAGTTCAAAGACTAAATTCCTATGTACTAACTTACTTTGCTTAAGACAACATGGTGTTGAATTGTTCAGTGAAGAATGAATATATTGAGCCTTCCATCTTGTACATGCCAATAATTCTGGTGGTGTGCCACTGCAGGATGCAGTATGTTCCTTTCCAACTCTGTCTCCAGTTTCATTACCTTGATAAAATCATTGAAAATGAGACTATTTACAGGATGGAAATTGTCAAATGCTATAAATTGGAGTTACTTTGTTTTTTATTCTTGAGATTGAGATTAATAGCACACAATTAATTTATAAAACTCTACATATAAAATTTCCTTTGCTGAAAAGTACTCCCTTTCTGTGGGAAGGGAATTGGATGCATAAAAATAGCCTATGCATTTCAGAGTACTATAAAAATAGCCTGTTTTAAAAAATATTCCTTTTTACAGATATTTCTTGTTGCTACTAGCCACAAGTAAGGGAAATGACATGCAATTGTTCCCTTCCACAATAGGGTGGTGGGGAGAAAGTATATGTTTAAAAGCAATAGCTGTAGCCAGAAAAAGTATAGCCTGTAAGCATTTCCACAGGCAGTGATGGAGAATGAAGATAGTGAGCATGAATGTGGCCAAGGCTAAGATGTCATTTCAAGAAAACTCCATTTTTGCAAACTCCTGGCATTCAACTGTCTCCTCACCTTAAATTGGTCTTTTCTTTTATAACTTAATCTTTTTCATTTCCTACATGCTGACATGCTTTCTTGAAATCATGAGAGTCAATAGTTATGACTTTATTTATTTTTGCTGCTTTATGAGATATTTTCTGAACACAACAAGCTCCAATGTGAACATTGGTGTCTATACAGATCACTAACCAGCTAACCCAGCCTTTCTTTGCTAATACAATATGACAATTAAGAGATTAAATGATTAAGAACTTCCAGCATCTATGAAAAATTTCTAGTGCAATGATGATAGTATATATTCCACAGAATATTAATTTTGAGAAATATTAAAAGGAAGTGGAGATGCTGAGTTAAATTAATTGTTATAGAGGGTGTTTTATATTACAAAAAGCTACAACATATAAAACTTTGGAATATAAGTGATTTTAATTTGAAGACTTTATGAATTTCGCCACCCTTCTTTATATTGTATGAATTAGAATTTTGTTCTACCACAATCTGGCAAAAATGTTTCTGTGTCACTCATGATCTTCTTCTGTGCTGCAGAATATTATGATGCATTCAATTTATTGAGAAAATGCATTTTAAACACCATGTAGGCAGATGGGATTGTCTATGCATCTGTGCCTTATTCTTAGATTAATGGTTGGCATGCCTTGGTGTAGAAGAGCATGTGCACGTATGTGTGCAGGGCTGGGGCACAGGATAGGTTTATGACATTCATGCCTTCATGTTACATATACGATTGGAAGTGGATCGTGTCTTCACGAGCTGTTTGTGATAACAGTAGCCATGTAGCCATACATATACATGGCAGTTCCTGTAAAGAAATTACTATTGCTTATCACACTTGCTCTTGGCAAGAAAACTCCCCTCTGTGTTTTTGTTTTTCTAACAAAGCTTTAAGCAGAAGTCCATTTTGAAAACATTATAAATTTGTCCTCCTAAAAGCAAAATGATAGTCCATAGAATTTCTTACCCAATGTCAAACTTTCCCACCAATCTTTGGCATCTCCTAGCTCCTTAAATCCCTGGGGCTTAGGAGGTGTGACTTGTAATCTATAGATCTAGAGAAATCTCATTTTGAGACTGGGAGAAGGGAAACTCAATGAAGCAAAGAAACAAATAGAAAGTTTAAAAATATTTTTTTCATTGTTAGTTGCTTTTTCCATTGCTATGGATTCTCATACATAGGGGTAAAGATGAGCTCTGACTGTTAATGACCAAGAAGGCCTTATCCTCTCACCTAGACTAAACTTGAGACAGCCTTCTTCCTGACTCTAGCCCTAACCTCCCTTTATCTTAGATAATTTACTTTAGAAAACATATAATTGTAAATCCTTTCTCTTCCTCTTTTTTAAAAGCAGCTTGCCAGTTTTGCAATCCAGGACTGGTCAAGAACCTGGGGGTCATCCCTTTGAAATAAAGTCATGTACCACATAATGACACTTTGGCTAATGACAGATCACATTTATGACAGTGGTCCTATAAGATTATAAGGGACATGAAAAATTTCTATCACCTGATGACATTGTACCTGTCATCATGTCATAGCACAATTTATCTCTTTATAAGTTTAGTATAGCCCAAGTGTATAGTGTTTATAAAGTCTACAATATTATAGAGTAATGTCCTGGGCCTTCACATTCACTCACCACTCACTCACTGACTCACCCTGAACAACTTCCGGTCCTGCAAGCTCCATTCATAAGAAATATCCAATACCTGTGTACCATTTTTTATCCTTTATACCATATTTTTACTGTACATTTTCTATGTTTAGACATGTTCAAATATACAGATATTTGCCATTGTGTTATAATTGCCTGCAGTATTCACTACAGTAACATGGTGTATATGTTCGTAGCACAGGAGCAATAGGCTACACCATATAGCCTAGGTGTATAGTAGGCTATACCATCAGTGTTTGTGTAAGTACACTCTATGATGTTTGCACAGAGACAAAATCACCTCATAATGCACTTCTCAGAATATATCCCCATCATTAAGTGAGGCATGACTATATAATTATCCAAGAAGATAGAGCCCCTATCTCCCAGTTTTTATGACAAGGTAGAAGCCTAACTTCAGAGGTCTCCATACCCTAAGTTGTAAAACTACCTATTGTCATGAAGTGTGAGAAAGTTTACTTTTCCTTTGAGTACAGCCAATTAGAAAGCACAGTGGCCTAAGATATGGTACCTTTCTCACCCCAATTCTTAGAAACCCACCTACGCTTTGTTTTAGAGGAATTCAGTTTGACTTAGTTTTGGCCTCCCCTACTGCAAGAGACTTAAATAAAGTGTTCCTTACCTTTTTAACTTTGTCTAGTGCAAATTTCAAGCTTGATTCTGCTACTTAACTTGAAATTCTTATAGCTCTATAAAATTAGGTCTATAAATTGAATGACTGTAATAGTACCCAATTTCAGAATTATCCTGACAATCAAATGGGATAATACATAAAATGACTTTAGCATAGTACCTGGCTCAGGGTAAGTACTAGCAATAATAGTAATAGTACTGAATAATAAAGTAAGTATGATTATAATTAAGCACTATTATTAATAATAATTACTATTATTGTTGCAATATAATTATAAGAGAAGACGATAAATGAACATTTTTTCTCTATCTTGAAATGGCCTTATGTTCTACTATAATGATACTATCATTACAAATGTCTCTCCTTGCATTGTAATGCAAACATCTGAAATTCATTATGCAATTAAGAAACTTCCTAACTATTTAGAGGCATTTAACTATCTTGTGAATGAATCTTTTCACCTGGTATGGTAGACTTTGTCCACACAAAGTTCCTTCACTGACAATCAGCACTTCTTCTGTTTAGACTACTATTGCCAGCTTGCCAGCACCTCTCCAAAGGAGACTGAGGAAAGGGAAAGAGATAAAATCTAAAACTCCAGGTTGCCAGAATTACTTTCAAAGCACTGAAATGAAGAGATGCTTAGGAAGGGGGATGGTTGAGTCTTTTGTCTCTTGATATGTTGTCAGACTTTCTGCCCTGATAGCTCCTGACTAGCCTAATAGCTCTGACTCACAAATAAGTAAATTTTGGGGGATAGAGGGAGCGATTTCCTTTGAGTCAAGATCACTTGAAATCCAGTTTATTTCTGAAACCACATGCTTTAAGAATTGCATAGATTGTCTCTAAAGTGGACCAGGCACCAAGTGTGAATGATTATGCTTATTTGATGAGGTTTTTTCAAATGGTCCCAATGGAACAAATAAAGAGCAGTTTTTCAACTATGTCACAGTTCTGCTTCCTGGTTGAGAAGCCATAGGAATGCATAGATAGACTTTATCAGGCTGGATTCAACCTGTATTTTAACTATAACATTTTGCAATTGCTGAAATTAACGAAAAATATTTGCTTAAAAATCAATTTACATTGCATTTTTTTGGTAATTGTTTTAAAGCCTGTTAGCAAACACTGCTAACCAGAACCTGATAGGAGTGAGTAAGGTGTGTGGACATCCGTGGGGAAGATTGAGATCCTGAAAACCATTTAAATATCTTCTGTACGCCATCTTTGTTCTAACTCCATATTTGAGTTTTATTGAAAAAGTCATCCTGTCAGAGATTGGGACTGGAGACTAAGTAATCTATTTCAGCTTCACTATTTTTTTTCCCTTCAGAAACATAAAAAATACATCAAAGAAGGATTTTTATCACTGTTTTGCCTTTTGATCCTTCCTAGTCAAGTACTGATATTAAAGTGCATTTCACTTGGCTGTGCTAGTAAGATAAAAATAATCACATAATATACAGGAAAAGTGAAAAAAAAAAAAAAAAAACCAAAAAACAAAACAAAAAACAGTGTCGAAAGCAAATACACTTCTCAACATGTTGAACACAGTTTGAAAGAAGCAATGGATACTTCAGTCAGCCAGATAGGTCCTCAAGCGATTTCAGTGCAGAGGTTTGGATTCTCAAGGGAGTTGGGAGAGGAGAGTGAGATTGTCTTCCCTTTTCTCCTGGGAATTGTTAATGCTCATCCCCCAGAGCCAAAAATGACTTTCTAAAGGCTTTGAGCCCATGTCTTTCTCTGGAGAACCTTAATGTTCTTATGTAGTCTAAGGAAAAAGTTACTGTGATGAAATTTTAGTTATTTATTAACATGAGAATAACACAGTGGAGAAAACTGAGATGTAATGAACCAAGGAATCTTTTGCTTAAAAATAAAATAAAATTTGCCTGTTGCAAGTCCTTACACAAAAGCCTCACTGACCTCTGTGAAGTCTTAAGCAAGTCTTTGTGGGATGAAAGAATATACTCTTCTTAAGTTGTACTTTTAGAACCACTCAGGCTTAAAGGGGTATAATTAAAGCTTATTCAATCATTTGTGCCAGTCAGAGCCAGGTTCCTTGTGGAACGTGAAAATGAATTCTGTATGGAGAGAGAATAATAACTGGCTAAAATTTGTGAAGTGTTAAACCTGTTTTAAACAGTTGTTAGAAGTTACCCAAATGAGAAATCATAGTTGGTCTCTGCTGATATAACCATCAGCTTAGGTTTTTTAGAAAGCAGATACATATGTTTTGAATGTAATTATAAATTATGTCAATTCATTATTTAATATTAGTGATGTCATAATATCCCTTTGCAACTTTAGGTTTTTTTTGTGGATACATGTATAATTTTAATTATAGCAATGTTTAGTATTCAATTTACAAGGTTGACAGCATGATCTCTGTATTGCAGGAAGTATTTTAAGATCACATCCAGTGGTACATTTGTTTAAAATAACCTTCTATATTCTTCTTCTGCATATCAGATGTTTAATTTTATTCATAAATCTGTGCTTATAATGTATCTTCTAAAAGTCTCTGAAGATACAAGAGTGAAGTCAAGAATAGTCAGCCAGAACAGTCAGCCATATTAAAATATTATTACTTTTTTCCTAAAAACGCACTAATAAAAACATTTTTATCCTATTATAGTTACAATAGTTCCTTTTTTCTTTATGTCATTTGGCCATAAAACCCCTTGAAAGGCAGGACTCTACAACCCACTTTCTTCTGTTATGTTCTTATTATCTGTATAGTTGGATATATCCATTTTTTTATTCAGTCAACATTTATTGGATGCCTATTGTTTGCCTGAGTTTATGCTACATGTTGGATATAACTAAATTATATAAATTCTTCAGCATTCTATTCTATAACTGATATGTAACTTCTTCCTTTTCAAATAATATTTACTTTTGAGCTTTCAGAAATCACTTTTATAAGCCTGTCAAGCCTATGTTCTTTATCTTAATCTCTACCAAATTTACATATTTACATTTGCAACTATTAACACAACTTTCTACAAGTATGAAGGGTAGTGCGAAGTAAATGTTTTTTAAACCAAATTTATCACCTAATATAAGATCTCTCTTTCTTAAATTTAAGATACAGGGTCTACTGTTCTCTTAACATGAAGAACCTTGGAGGGATCTTTGATTTTTCTGCTTCATTGCCCTCAAAATATTCTTTGTAAAGGCACTTAAATTCACTTCCACCTCTTTACCTCTTTTGTTCCATTCTTTGTTGTTTTACCTGAGAGGCTTGGTTAACCCTTAAGTAATTTATGATCTGGGCCAAAGTGCCCTGTAGTTCTACCCAGCAATGCTCCTCTATTTCCCCATCTCATTTACTTTTACAACCTCCTGGACATCTCCTTTTCCTGTCTTCCATCTTCAGAATGTTTAACTCTCATGTTTGGCTCTATGGTGTGTTTCTTGTTTCAGCTAGTAAATGTGCTCTGCCTTCTAAACAGTTGCTTAAATAAATAGCGCTCCTCTATGAACCCCTTCCTCCACTTGAGCATCAGATCTTTTCCTCTCTACTGAAATACAGTCCTTCAGAAACTTACTTATCTAGGCTGCAGTATCAAATTTTCCTTCTCTACATGAACATATCTATCAACACAAAGTACTTCAGTAGATTTTTCATCCCTAAAAGATAAACAAAAAGACTGTCTCTAGATCCAAGTCATCGCTAGCTATTTTCCTACTCTCTTTTTCAAGAAAGCTTCTTCAAAAAGTCTTCTACATTTGCTATCTCCAATTTATTTTCTCCTGGTCTTTATTTAATAACTAAGTGCTGGCTTAACTCATTGGGTAATCAGGATATTATTGAGAATAAAAGGAAATGCTATTGATAGTGATTGAAGTTAAGTGTGAATCTAGACAGTCTTATGGAAACCAGATACACTACATACTCTTTTAACTTCATTTCATTTTACTTTGCTAGAAAAAATTAATCATTATGGATGGATATTAGTTGTAAATATTTATGGGGTACATGTGATATTTTGATAGAAACATACAATGTGAAATGATTAAATCAGGTCAATTGGGATATCCACTACTTCAAGTACTTATCATTTCTTTGTATTAGGAACATTCCAATTCCACCCTTTTATTTATTTTGAAATATACAATAAATTAAATTATTAACTATAGTTGCCCTATTATGCTACTGAAAACTAGATCTTACTCTTTCTAACTGTACTTTTATACCTATACCATCACATCTCTATCCCCTCTCTCTACTTCCCTTCCCAGCCTCTAGTGACCATCATTCTAGTCTCTATCTCAATGACTTTGATTTTGTTTATCACTCCCACATATGAGTGAGAACATGTGATATTTGTCTTTCTGTGCCTGACTTTTTCACATAACATAATGTCCTTCAGTTCCATCCATGTTATTTCAGATGAGAGGATTTCATTTATATAATTATGGCTGAGTAGTATTCCACTGTGTCTATGTACATTTTCTTTATTCATTCATCCACTGATTGACACTTAGTTTGATTCTGTATACTGGCCATTGTGAACAGTACTGCAATAAAAATGGAAGTGCAAATGTATCTCCAATATACTGATTTCCTTTGGAGATATATATATATATTTCCTTTGGAGATATATATATATATATATATATATATATATATATATCTGGGGAGATATATATATCCCCAGCAGTGGAATTGCTAGATCACACGATAGTTCTTTTTGTAGTATTTTGAGGACCCTTCATACTGTTCTCCATACTACTGTATTAATTTACATCCCCATCAACAATGTATGAGGGTTCCTCTTTCTCTACTTCCTCACAACATTTGTTATTGTCTGTCTTTTTGACAAAACACGTTTTAACTGGGTGAGATGATACCTCATTGTAGTTTTAATTCACATTTGTCTGATGCACGTTTTTTTTATATACCTGCTGGCCATTTGTATGTGTTCTTTTGAGAAATATCTGTTCAGACTTTTGTCCATTTTTTAAGCCACATTATTTGTCTTTTTTTTATTGAGTTGTTTGAGCTATTTGTACATTTTTGTGATTAATCCTTTGTCAGATAGGTGGTTTGCAAATACTTTCTCCCATTCTGCAGTTGTCTCTTCCCTTTCTTGACTATTTCTTTTGCTGTGCAGAAGACTTTTAGCTAGTTGTGATCCCATTTGTACAATTTTGCTTTGGTTGCCTGTGCTTGTAGGGTATTACTAAAGAAATCTTTGCCCAGACTAATGTCCTGAAGAGTTTCCCCAATGTTTTTTTCTAGTAGTGTCATAGTTTCAGGTGTTAGATATAAGTATTTAATCCATTTTGATTTGATTTTTGTTTGGAGAGAGACAGGGTCTAGTTTTATTTTTCTGCATACAGAGATCCAGTTTTCCCAGCATAATTTACTGGAGAGACTGTCCTTTCCCCATTGTATACTTCTGTAGCCTTGTAAAAAATGTATACACTGTAAATGTGTGGATTCCTTTCTGGGTTCTCTATTTTGCTCCCTTGGTCTATATGTCTGTTTTTATGCCAATACCATGCTGTTTTGCTTACTATAGCTTTGTAGTATAATTTGAAGTCACGTGATGCCTCCAGCTTTGTTCTTTTTGCTCAAGATTGCTTTGGCTATTTTGGGTCTTTGGTGGTTTCACATAAATTTTAGAATTATTATTTTTTATTTGTGTGAAGAGTATTGGTATTTTGATATTTTTTGAATTGAAACTGTAAATTGCTTTGGATAGTATGGACATTTTAGCCATATTGATTCATATGATCCATGATCGGGGGTATTGTTCCAGTTCTTTGTATCCTCTTTAATTTCTTTCATCAGTGTTTTTTAGTTTTTATTGCAGAGATATTTCACTTCTTTGGTTAAGTTTATGCTGAGTCATTTTATTTTATTTGTAGCTACTGTAAATGGAATTACTTTGTTGGTTTCTTTTTCCAATTGTTCACTGTTGACATATAGAAATGCTGCTAATTTTTGTATCCTGATATTTTATCCTAAAACTTTATTGAATTTGTTTATGAGTTCTATTTGTTTTTGGTGGAGTCTTTAGATTTTTCTAAATATAAGATCATATGGTCTGCAAACATGACTTTTTTTTTTTTTTTTTTTTTTCAGTTAGGAAGTCTTTTATTGCTTTCTCTTGTCTACTTGCTCTCACTAGTATAACCACCCAATGGGTTCATCTTGCCTGTTGCCAACATAGAGCCGATTTATCAAAACAGGGGGCTTGCAATAGAAAAAGAGCTTTATACATGTAGAGCTGGTTACAAGGGAGACTGGAGTTTTATTGTTATTCAAATCAGGCTCCCCTAAAATGTGGAGGGTTTTTCAAAGATAGTTTGGCAGTGATCAAGGGTTGCCCAGGAATGCAATAAAATGGTCCTTGTGCTCTGAGTCCACTCCTGAGTTGGGGGCCACAGGACCAGTTGGTGGGTAATCCTGTTGTCAGAAATGCAAAAACCTGAAAAGACATATCAAAAGGCCAATCTTAGGTTCTATAATAGTGATATCTACAGGAGTAATTGGGGAAGTCGCAAATCTTGTAACCTCCAGAATAATAGCTGGTAATCACTTATGACTACCTCTAAGCAGAATAGCTCCTCTCATTCTCTTAATCTGGTGATCTCTTTCATTAGTTTTACAAAAGTGATTTAGTTTTGGGAAAGGGCTATTATCATTTAAACTATAAATGAAATTTCTCCCAAAGTTATCTTGTCCCAGACCCAGGAATGACTAAGGCCAGTTTGGAGGTTAAAGGCAAGAGGAAGATTTGTTAGGTCAGATCTCTTTTACTGTCATAATTTTTGGAAAAGTAGTTTCACTAGGACTCCTAGTACTACTGAATCTTTTTAACCCAATTCAGTGAGGCCTTATCCCTATTTCTCCCCCAAAATGCTCTTGTATAATTAAATATAAACCTCTGCAGTGCTAAATATGATGATTAATTCTTGGGCCTCATCTTACTTGACCTATCAGCACTATTTGTCCATTGTATCACTCATTCCTCGTAGAAGCTCTTTTTTCCTTTGTTTACTTAGCTTGTAGGACATCACAGGAATGTGGTTTTCCTCTTCCTTCGTTAGTCATTATTTCTCAGTCTCAATTGCTGGTCTCCTCTTCTTCTCTCCTACCACCTTAGCCTTGGAATATATCAGGGCTCAGTTCTTGAAACATTTCTCTTTTCTATTTACATTCACTCTGCTGGTAAGTCTTTTCTATAAAATGACTTATCTCTATGCTATGACTAAGATTTTGAAAATATATATTCAAAACTTTTTTTTTCAAATCCCTAAGGCACTTAACTATAGATTATAATACATAAACTAGAATAGTCTTACATTTATATGTCAGGAAAAGGTATTTCTCATAAACAATCTAAAAATACTGTATTTTCAAATTCAAGTGACATAAAAAAGACCTTGACTTGTTTCAAAAATTATTTAGGTACTCGAGTCAAGATAATTCTTTTGAAGATATTTTTCTTGTTGAAAGTAGCTCAAAATAGATAAGATTTAATTTACCTCTCATAACATAATTTTATTGGTGTTCAACAATTGTGCAATATTTGTCAGAGAACTGGGTTATGCCAGGAACAAATGCTTTAGGGCATGCAATCAGTCAGTGTCATCAGATATAGTGCACAGTCCCAGAGTGACAGTGCCAGTCAAACTGGTGACTCCTGGGAGATGAAGGAAAGGAGGTAAACGAGTGCTCCTTAGTAGATACTTGCAGGAGAATTCCTCATGCTGCTTTTAGGCAACCACAGTATTGCTTTTCTGGCAATATTGCCTGTTTTCGTCTTCTTGAGCAGGTGTAACAAACTACCATATAGTAAGTGGCTTAAACAGACATTTAGTTCTCACAGTTCTGGAGACTAGAAGACCATGATCTGCATGAAAGTTTTGTTGGGTTCTCAGTGAGGGCTCCTTTCCTGGCTTTCAGAAGACCATCTTCCCACTGTATTCTCACTTGGTGGAGAGAGGAAGCTCTGGCGTCTCTTCCTCTTCTTATAAGGCCACTAATCCCATCATGTGAGTTCTACAATGACCTCATAGACCTCATCTAAACCCAATTACCACCCAAAGACCCCATCTCCTAGTACTATCACATTGAGAGTTAGGGCATTAAGTTAAATTTTGGGACTTACATACTTTCAGTCTATAATTGCTGTTGCTTCTTTAAGGCAAACTTACTCCAGAATCCATAATTCATTGAGTGAAAGTTTTATGTAGTAGATAAGGGCTACCAGTGACCACCGAGATAGATTGAATCAACATAAAATTAAATATCTAAGTTCAGTTCTAGCACTTGCTCTCTGCTGGATGAGGAAGCCTCTTAACTTCTTGCCCCCAGTTTTTTAATAGGTAGAATAATGGAGTTGAGTCGCAGGAGCTTATGGTTTCCTTCTAGCTCTAAAACAACAAAATGTTCTGACAAAAGCAAGCTTGTTTTTTATTGAAAGAAACACCTTAATATTTAATAACTAAGAACTAGACTATCTTATAATACATTGCTTTGCCATTGAAAATCTTTGCACAAAAAAATCTGTAAAACACATTTTGACTTCCCCTATAGAACAAATTTAGCAATGAGCAAATTCTTCGTCTATTTGCCTCATAGATTTCCTTCCTGAATATCACCTCATTTTATTCTGAGTATTTAGTGAAAGTCAAATTCCAACAGATGAGTCATCTTCTGTAGCTCTTGGTTCCCTCATGGCTTCTAATTTATGAATCTGTATTGGAATCTGTACTTGACTTGTATTTGTTGCCTATATTTAGCTCAAGTTCAATGTGGACTACAAAACCACATCTGGTCTCCAGAACTCCCAGATCTAACCACTGGCAAAAGTCTTTTCCAACTGATAAGGAACTTCACTTAAACACCTTCAGCTGGAAGCACTGTCCAAATGCTCTCAGCTGTCTGGCTTGGCACCTGGAACTGTCCCCATTGCATTTTGGTATGACGTGAGTGGGTGTCACTTTCTGAATACCTTGAAATGAAAGAAATCCTTGAATTCTAAAATGTGCCAGAATGTGTAGCATTTATAAAAGATAATAAATTTAATTTCTTATTTGTAATAGAAAGTAAGTAATGTAATAAAGTAATATTTAGAATTACATAACACCATTAGAACCACACATTTTCAGGAAAATGAATATGATTTGGGATCCTCATTTTCACTGCAACAATCTGTGGGAAGTGTGTTAACCAGCTCCCATGCCAGTCTTGATTCTATCTGACCATAGTATTAACTGCTGTGCTTTGGGTATACTTGCTGAGTGTATGCACAAAATGTTTTATTTTTCATTTCCAAAAGAATTATGTTATTTAGTATAAGGCATAAAAGTGTGTGCAAATCAGTAGTAAGCATATAATATGTAAATAGTTTTGATTATGGGATTTTACACAATTAGGGTAAAAACATTGATGTCTTTGCCACCAAATCAACCATGTCTACAGTGATAAATATGGGAAAGTTGATTGCAATAGTTTGGGATCTGAAAAGCCTTAGAACTGAGTACTGCAGTTTTGACACAAACAAGTATCGAAGTTATTTTTATTTCAATGACAGCATTAGGATGTAATAGAAACCCTTGAAAGAGGAGGACGTATAGTGTGACAGGAGCACAGAGGATCCTTTCACTTGCCCTGCAGCATTTCACACAGAGTCCTATCTCCTGATTCAGAGGCCAGATGTGGGTATTAGTCAGGCATGTGTGGCTGTGTATGGTATGTCAGTTGTAATGTAATTGGTGGAGAAGAGATTTATTTTTATACTCCTCTCCCTAAAAGTCATTAATAATTAATTAAACTTTTGTGTCCTTTAGGGCAAATTCAAAGAGCAGTTGCGAAGGCGTACTGAAAACACCATGAAATTTAACTCATGGCAATCTCAAAACAGCTTATGTATGAGCTTCTTTTTATTTTGACACTATTTTCCATTAAAATTCATAGGGAGAAAGAGACAGACAAAATGTTTGTGGGTTTTTCTGAATGGAAATACCATTAGAGAATGATCTCAGCTATGGAAGAAACTACTCTAAAATTCTGGAAAAGTCATAAACATCATTTTTCCTTGTTTTTATTCCTCCAGCAAAAAATGGAAGGGTAGCCAAAATTTTCAAAGGTAGTCAGTGACAAAAAGCCTTTTTATTCTTGATGAATTGGAAAATTATCCTTTTACTTCCCTAAATGTTTTTGTAACAGTAGCTAAGCCATGTATCTCTGAGGTTTAAAAGAAATCCAGTGCTCACATAACCTTTAATGTTCTCCTCCAAGAAATTTTTGATGAGTAATAATTTCCAAGAAAAATGAGCCTTTTTTTTTTTTTAGTAATTTCTTACCCTAAATACAGGCATACCTCATTTTATTGTGCTTCTCAGATATTGAATTCTTTACAAATTGAAGGTCTGTGGCAACCCTGCTTTGAGCAAGTATATTGGTGCCATTTTTTTTCAGCTGCATGTGCTTACTTGGTGTCTCTGTGTCACATTTTACTAATTCGTATGATATTCCAAACTGTTTCATTAATATTATATCTGTTATGGTGATCTGTGAATAGTGATCTTTGATGTTACTGTTGCAATTGTTTTGGGAGCACCACGAACTATACCTATATAAGACAGGGAACTTGATAAACGTGTGTATATTCTGATTGCTTCACCAACCAGCTGTTTCCTCATCTTCCTCTCCTCAGGCCTCCCTGTTGCCTAAGACACAGCAATACCAAATTTAGGCCAACTAATAACCCTACAATAGCCTCTAGGTATTCAAGTGACAGGAAGAGTTACATGTCTTTGACTTTAAAACTAGAAAAGATGAAACTTACTGCGAAAGTCATGTCAAAAGCTGAGATAGGCCAAAAGGTAGACCTCTTGTATAAAACAGGTAGGCAAGTTGAAAATGCAAAGGAGGCATTCTTAAAGGAAATTAAAAATGATACTCCAGTGATCACATACATGATAAGAAAGCAAAATAGGCTTATTGCTGATGGAGAAAACTTTAGTGATCTGGTCTGAAGATCTATTGAGCCATAAAATTCTCAAATACTAATCAAGAGCATAGCCCTAACTGTCTTCAATTTTATGAAGGCTGAAAAAGGTGAGGAAGCTGCAGAAGAACAGTTGGAACCCAGAAGAAGTTGTTTCATGCGATTTTAGGGAAGAAGTTTTCTCCATGACATAAAAGTACAAAGTGAAGCAGTGAGTGAGGATGTAGAAGCTGCAGCAAGTTACGCAGAACATCTAGCTAAGATAGTGATGAAAGTAGCTACACGGAGCAGCAGACTTTGAATGTCGACGAATCAGCTTTTTATCGGAAAATGATGCCATTTAGGAATTTCATAGATAGAGAGGAGAAGTCAAAGCCTGACTTGACAGTTTCAACGGACAGGATGATTCTTTTGTCAGGGGATAATGCAGTTGGTGAATTTTAAGTTAAAGCCAATGCTCATCTTATTGACTACTCTGAAGATCCTAGGGCCCTTAAGAATGATGCTAAATCTACATCTGAGGACTCAGATGATTACTAGTATTTTTCAGCAGTAAAAATATTTTTAAATTAAGGGGTTTGTATATTTTTATATACAATGCTATTGCACACTTAATATACCACCGAATAGTGTAAAGATAACTTGTATAAGCACTAGAAAACCAAAAAATTGTCTGACTTATGTTATTTCAATATTTACTTTATTGTAATGGGTATACCCTATTATTCATTTTGGAAGTGCTTCCAGTGCTTTGGAGGTGGGCGAAGTGTGGAAGGGAGATCGTGGGTGTGTGTGTGTGAAACAAAGGGAAACTGACCTCTCTTTTATGTGTGGTATAAGAAATGGATTTTTCATTTATTCCAGCAAGAGCTGTAAGTTCCGCAGCAAGTGTACCCCAACACTTGATATAATGAGATTGGGTACTTCTGGTCTCTTGATAAGATGTTTCAGGACTCAGCCTGAGAGGACTTGTACCATCATATGTCTTCACTGTCTCACTCTTGGTCAGCTGGAGGCTGAATTTCAGCATGAAAATTCACTAATGAAGCCTCTTCAGTTGCTGGAGGCTGAACTTTAACAGAGGCCTCTGCGATTGTAGTGGCTGCCTCAGCAGCAGGAGTCTCTTCAGGTGGCGGCTGAACTTGGGCATGGGTCTCCTCAGCAGGACTGAGCTCTGCTTAAGCAGTGGCATCTTCAGCTAATGGAGAATGTATTTCAGCTGGGAGGTTTTTCTATTGGTAGAGGCTCTATTTCAGCAGAAGCGACATTATTATTATTATTATTATTATTATTATTATTATTATTTTAAATAGCAGAACCTTCTGCTACAATAGGACTCGGCATCTTATCTTTCATTCCGGAAATCTCAGATGATTCAGCTCTCTCTCCCTCACTTGGTTCACATCTGTTATGGATTGAATTGTGTTTCCCAAAAAGGTGTGTTGGAGTCCCAGCTGCCAGTACCTGTGAATATGAGTTTCTTTGGAAACAGGGTCTTTGCAGATGTAATCAGATTAAGATGGTGACCTTATAAGAAGGAAAACAACTGGGCACAGACACAAAAGAAGGATGGGCATGCGAAGTTTGAGAGATCAGAGTTATGTTGCCACATAGTAAGGAATGTCTGGGGTTACTAGAGGCTTCAGAGGAAGCTGGCCCTATCCCCACCTTGATTTGGGATTTCTAGCTCCAGAACTTTGAGGGAATAAATTTATTTTATTGTAACTCAAAAAAAAAAAAAAAAAAAAGGAGGAAAGGAAGGAAGAAAGGAAGAGCATTCTTGGTACTTATCTGGGTTGTAACACACTGTTGCAGAGTTCTGGATGGTTAGACGTGACCTTTATCTCATTCATTTCTAAGGCTTATATAGCCTCCTCACCATCCAAGGTGTAATGGTCTAAGTGATATCAATAGAAAATGAAATATTATCTTGTGATGGTTAATACTAAGTGTCAACTTGATTGGATTGAGGGATACAAAGTATTAGTCCTGGGTATTTCTGTGTGGGTGTAGCCAAAACAGATTAACATTTAAGTCAGTGGGCTGGGGAAGGCAGATCCACCCTTAATCTGGTATGTAAAATCTTATCATCTTCCAGTGAATACAAACCAGGCAGAAAAACGTGAAAAGGAGAGACAGGCCTAGCATCCCAACATATATCTTTCTCCTGTGTTGGATGCTTCCCGCCGTTGAACACCAGACTCCAGGTTTGTCAGTTTTGGACTCAGCCTGGCTCTCCTTGCTTGCTGACAGCCTACTGTGGGATGTTGTGATTATGTAAGCTAATACTTAATAAACTCCTCTCTCTATACACACGCACACACACACACACACACACACACCAACTTAACCTTTATATTTTATGTCACATGTCCAAATCTCACCTTGTCTCTAACAGTTCACAGAACCATATTGTAGGTCCTATAATTGATGTCATTCATACAAGAGACTAAATGTCAGATATATATACACACACACATACACACACACACATATGCACACATATATATATATATCTCCTATTAGTTCGGTCCCTCTAAGAGAACTCTAATACATATCTGTACCCAGATACATCAGTAGTGATCTTGAAAGCCCTGACAGTTCATAGAACGAAAGCACAATAAATCAAGAGAGACTTCCTCTCCTGGTAGCCTGCATTGAGAGCGCTATCAATGGCCTACCATCTTGTGCAAAAAGGCCAGGACAAAGGGATTGAATTGACAGTTGAAGCATCTAGAATGGACTTGTATTTTAAAATTTTTCAGTGTTCCCATTCTTAGAGCCTTCAACATCTGATTTAACCTCAATGTTCTAAATAGTTGATGATTCAAAGATTTTTACCAAGAGGACCTTTGTATTCTATGTCACATAGGCAAATCTCATCTTGCCTCTTACCAGTTCACAGAACCATGTTGTGGGTCCTATTATTGATGTCATTCATGTAAGAGACTAAATGCCAGATATATACATATGTATGAGTCCATTCTCACACTACTATAAGAACTGCCTGAGACTGAGTAATTTATAAAGAAAAGAGGCTAAATTGACTCACAGTTCCACATTACTGGGGAGGCCTCAGGAAACTTACAATCACGGGAGAAGGGGAAGCAGGCACATCCTTCATGGTGGCAGGCTACAGAGATCACGTGAAAGAAGAACTGTCAAACATAAAACCATCAGTTCTCATAAGAACTCATTCAGTATCATGAGAACAGAATGGGAAAAACTGCCCCATGATCCAATCACCTCCCTCCCTCAACACGTGAGGATTACACTTTGAGATGAGATTTGGGTGGGGACACAGAGCCAAACAATATCAACATACATATTCTAATATTCTGACAACTTACCTGATGTTTCTCCTGACTTTTAGTAGCATATCTATGCACATTGCCATTAGTTAAAGGACAAACTATAGATATGAATACAACAAAAGTAGGTAAATAATAGATTGGAGTGGAGAGAGGGGAAGAGAGGGAGAATTTTACCTGAGTGATAGAAGTAGATGTATAAGTTCCACCCATTTACCGTGCAATTTATTATCTGGAAAAAGATCTATAAAAATTGTTTTCAAAGCATGATCTCATAATATATGTTACTCTTCAGATTGAATAAAGCTATTCTGTAAAAATTGAATATTGGTGATTCTTATCCTCCAATTAATAGATATAAAACAGTTTTTGTGTCAAAGTATTGTGAATTAAAATTCTGACTCTACCAATTAGCATTAAAGTTGACCTTGATTGACCTGTTTAGTATTTCATTCTGAGCCCATTTCTTTGCCTGTCAACTGGTAACATAAATACATACCCTGTAATATTATGCTGAGGGTCAAAGGAAGATGTGTAATCACTAATACAGTATCTAGAATATAGTTGATATTCAAAAAGTAATACTTTTCTTCTGTCCTGCATTTCACATTGCACTGGACGGCAACATCCTTTTGTATTCAAAACCATTCAGCTAAATAACATTAATTAAAATTCTGCTATAGATTAGCATCATCGTGGTAGCTGTTCAAATAAATTAACAGCAAAATAATAAATAACATGTTTGACTAAAGAAGCAGATATAATCTCATAAAATTATAAATATTTACAACATATTACAACTATGACAAACATATATTTTTGTGTTTATATTTGTGAGAGAGACATTTACCAGAACTGGAGAGACTAGGTAGGAAGACAGAGGACACATCACGAAAAGAGAGTGGCCTGAATGTCTACTAATTTGGCAGCTCACTTTGCCCAGTGTCTCTGGTCATTTCTATTTATTGTATTAACCAGTAAAATTATAGGCCAGCTTTGGGAGTGGGTATGTATCTTCACTATTTTGTGTGCATGTGTATGTGTGTATCTGTACAATATTTAGAGCTGACAGTAAAAAGACATATAGATAAATCAGTGGCTGGGGTCTAGGTGGAATATAATTATACACTGCCAAAGGAGCAACCCCAGAAGAGACACTCAGAGATATGATGAATGAAAAATACATATTGATGCACTGTGCAGTTTCTTACTCAGGGATCATTCACAGAAATCTTTTTCTCCATAGGGACTTTAGGATGCCTTGACTTGTAGCTAATTGCACCATTCATTTAGTGCTTGGGACAGCTGTCCTTTCTCTGTGTCAATGTCTGTATCCCCAGGAGAAGTTGAAATAGAATGTTTTTACCTTACTGTGATAAGTCTTTTATAAAATAAAGAAAAGGATCTATAATTTACACCGTTATTATATTTTACCACCCATTCTAATTACTTAATATTAGGATCAAAATATAGATTCTCTTTCATTATTGTTGTATGCCATTCTGAAGCAATGTTTGTCTTTAATTGGGAGGGGAGCACATTTCCTGTTGATTTATTGAAGAGAAAATTCTGCCTGGAATCTTTGAAAACTCTGCCTACCATCTTTGAATGCCTTATTTTTTATCTTTCTAGTAAAAAACACAGTGTCTACATGTCTAGCTGTTAACTATCACTAGAAACTTGGAAGAGTAGTAAGTAAAAGTGTAAGTCAGAAATGAAAATTTCATAGACTTTGGCAGCAAATTTAAAAGCAATGCAAAATAAGATAATTTTGTTATTTTTTCCTCACTTCTTGGAAAATCACTGCAGAGCTCAAAATGTGGTGGCACCAAGAATTTCACATATAATTTTATTTTTAGCTTTTAATCACATTATCTTACCTTGTCTTCACTTTAATATATTTATATCCCAATGCAAATATTTTGAATAGATGCATAACCTTGCATTTTAAGAATTTCAGACAAAAAGAAGAATGGAAAATATCTCCAAGTGACACAATCTTTGCTTTTGTTGGATGTAGCCAATTGCACACAATCCAGATGACTCATATGTGGACTGCTAAAACACAAAATATTTCTCTCTCTCCTTGTCTTTATTCCTCTCATTCTATTATTATCTCTCCATCTTTCTTTTACTGTTTCTTCTTTCCTATTTTTTCGATACTCATAATTTATATATACCCAAAATACCTCACAATATCTGAGTAAATGCACAGGCCAAAGAGGCATGAGATAAGAATTTGAAGGCATCAATATGAGAGAATAATCAACAAGGAAGAGTTTTACTGCCAAGATTATTATTTTTATCCTTTAAGGCTTTTTTGTCAGATAGTTTAAACGAAGAGTTAAATTTCTTGTTGGGTTTCTGTCACTTTTGGAAATAGTCCTTCAATCCTGTGTATATAGGCTTACTAGAATATTTTTGCATAATGCTTAAAACAGCTGTTAAAACTCAAATGAGTTTTGATGCAATATTACTTTTATTTAAATTTTTATTCCTTGTTTCCAGACAACCCAACTCTTTCTTTAATTGATCTGCTGTTTTCATTACATTTCATTGCCACCATATCACTTATTATGACTACTACAGGCCTAGATTTACCAACTGCCAAAATGAATATACTGAATTCAGCTACAGCAAATCTTTATTAAAACAAAACAAAACAAAACAAAAAACAACGCTACATAAAATCCAAGACTTCTTCCTGATAACAGTAACAAAATGCTAATTAGAACTGTGGTTACAAAATATCTTCATTCACAGACCATTCTATTTCTGGTGAAATTTACTTTTGGAGTCTCAAGAATTCCAGGGATATCAATTGAGTGTTCATTTCTTTTTTCTCCCATTGATCTGGTGATATGCTAGAGCCAAGCAGTTTTAAACAAAAATTCCAAGCTTTTGTATTTAGAGTTGTATTACCGGTTGACTTTTTCTAGGTTAGGGGCAAGTTAAAGAGCATTAAATGTTTTAGAATGATGTTTAGAAATTGGATTATATAAGAAATTTCTCAACCTTGTCAATAGCAGCAATTCTAGACTTAGATTTATTTGATCTGGGACACATTCAAAACACATTGTGGTTTTGCTTCCCATGAGATTTAATTCAACATTTTATTGAGCTTCTATGTACCAGAGTCTTTGCTAAACATAAGGAAACTTAAAGATGAAAACCATACAATTCCTACCTTCCACAAGCTTACACACCTAGGGGAGAAATGAGGCAAGAAAACACACAGATAATCACACCCTGAGGATGCTTCCCTTCCAGGTCCTCACTAATAACAAACAGCTCAAAAAAGCACAGATAGTCCTCTGAATTGTAGGTCACCCTGTCTTCCTCCCATAATTATGGACACTCAGGTCAATTTAAGTCAATTAAATTTAACTTAATGAACATAAGTGCAACAGACTAAACTAAATTGGGAACGCCATCTTTCTGGAGAATGGAACTAAAGTTTTCTAGAAACTTTTCATTCTATTGTTCGTTTTGCATTTCATTTTTCTTATAGTGGGCGTGAGTATACTTGCCCATTTGTGCCAAAAGTAGAGTGAAGCAGGGCTTGAATAACTCTGAACATTATAGCATTGGAGGTCTCATCTAGGCTCTGCCTTACTAAGCTTGTTGTTTCGGTATTGGGAATCTAAAGGAATCAACAGCTTTATGCGTTATTAAATATTGACCTCAGATAGATTCAGAAATGCCAAGAAATAGAGCTTCACTATTGAAATAAGCATTATGTAGAAATTCTAAGGTAAAATATATTCCAGAGAAAGAGTCTTCAATAACACATAGAAATGTAAGGAAACTCATGACAAATAGGTATTAATGAAGGATGAATACTGGAACTCATTTTTAGAACGAAGTGCTGGAAAGGAAGACTTGGTAGGCCAGAAGAAAACTGACACAAATTTAGGGAGTTATGTGCTAAAATATGATTTTATATATGTTTCCTTTTTAGTATCTGCAAAAAAAATTCTTGAAGACTATGCATCAAACTTTGAACAATAGGTACCCCAATTATGGGATAATTATAATAGTTATTAACAAATTTTAACATGCAAATTCATGTAATCTTAACCAGAAAAATATTATATATCAATAGCTGCTTATTTTTTTTAAAATTTTTAGTTGGTAAGAGCTAAGTGAAATTGGGAACGTTATATAAAGTAAGTCACAGTCAACATATTATTTGTGTTTAGAGCAGTGCTCATGGGCGCTGACTAGGAAACAATGTCCAGTGTTGACTTACTGAAAGGCAGATCATTTTCTCTATCTGGAAATGTACTTGACTATAAGTCTTAAAAACTCTCTTCATTTGAAAAAAGAAATACAAGCAAAGTTATTGTGTAATTCTAAGAATCTTCTGTTGCTGTAAAATTATGTGACTCTAATGTGTAGAAAACATTAGAAATATCTAGGACAAAAGAAGCCCAGATGGTACATGGTCAAGACTATGTGACAATGAAACTATAATGAGGCAAAGAGGTCTTTTCTATTTTGTCATATGAGGTATTGCATAGTTCTGCCTTTACTCATTCTAGAGTAATTATAAAATTTCTAAGAAAAAATTATCAGATTTTCTAGTCTTAGAAAGTCTGTCTAACTCAAATACTCCTTTGAGTTTACATATATGTGTATATATTTATGAATATATATGTCTTTATATGCTATATAGAGACATTTATATTTAGTGTGTCATATATGTTATATATATATTTGTTATGGTATATATACATACAAAAATATTTAAATTTCATATACTCACATCCATTTCTTGTATTTCATTAAATATAATAAACAATGTTAAAACCCCGTATCTTACACCCTATTCAATAAATGGTGCTTGGACAATTAAATTACCAGATGCAGTATAATGAAACTGGACTTTACCTCTCACCATATAAAAAAATTAACTCAAGATGGATTAAAATCTTAAATAAAAAACTTCAAACTATAAAAAATCTTAGAAAAAAACCTTAGGAAATACTCTTCTGGACATTGGCCTAGGCAAGTAATTTATAACTAAGAATTCAAAAGCAAATGCAACAAAAACAAAAATGGACAATTGAGACCTAATCAAAGAGCTTCCACACAGCAAAAGAAACTATCAACAGGGTAAACAACAAGCTACAGAAGGGAGAAAATATTTGCATGCTATGCATCCAACACAGAACTAATATCCAGAATTATCAGGAACTTAAAAAACAAATAACCCTGTTAAAAAATGGGCAAAGGACATGAACAGACACTTCTCAAGAAAAGATATATGAGCAGCCAACAAATACACAAAAAAATGCCCAACATCGCTAATCATCAAAAAAATGCAGAACAAAACCAGATTGTGATAGCATCTCACACGTCAGAATGGCTGTTACAGAAAAATCAAAAAACCAGGAGATGCTGGTGAGGCTGAGGAGCAAAGGGAATGCTTACACACTGTTAGTAGGAATGTAAATTACTTCAGCCACTATGGAAGGTAGTTTGCAGATTTCTCAAAGAACTAAAAATAGAACTACCATTTGACACAGCAATCCCATTACTGGGCATATACCCAGAGGAAAATAAATAATTCTACCAAAAATACACATGCACTCATGCATTTTATGCAGCACTGTTCACAATAGCAAACACATGGAATCAACCTAGGTGTCTATCAACAATGGATTGGATTAAAGAAATGTGGCACGTATACTCCATGGAATACTGTGCAGCGATAATAAGCAAACTCAAGTTCTTTGAAATAACTTGGATGCAGCTGGAGGCCATTTTCCTAAGTGAATTAACACAGAAACATAAAATCAAAGGCCACTTGTTCTCACTTTTAAGTGGAAGCTAAACATTGTCTACACTCACATATAAAGATGGAAACAATACATGCTGGAGAATCTAAAAAGGGAGAGATAGAGGAGGAAGAGTTGAAAATTACCTATTGGGTCCTATGCTTACCATTTGGATGACTGATTCAGTAGAATCCCAAACCACAGCATCACATTAATAAACCTATAAGTGTACTCCTTGAATATAAAATATATATATTGTCCAAATCGGTTTTCAATACAAGTCTCTTAATATTATTTTCCTTTAGTATGCTGAATAAAACTCATATTCAGCATGGGCTTTTAGTAAAAAGAGAAAAGATAGAAAAGTTAAATATCATATTTTGCTCCAGTATAAAGAAAGTAAAGCATTCATTATAGATTTTGAATACATTTTATTTTAATATATTCAAACATTTCAGATACTTCATTGTATTTGTGTACATTTTTAATATCCATTTTCATTTTGGATAATTTTCACTGGATTATAATTTTCATGAGCAGACTTTGTCTGCTTTATGTACAGACACAAGTACTGTGATTTGCACATACTATGTGATCAATGGATTTAATGAACTGAACAGTACATACATAGAATTCTAAACACTCACAGATTTATATATTTCCACACTCTGGGACAATGCATTTTCTTTTTGTAGCCCAAAAATCACTAATTAAGAGAATGATTAAACCTCTAAGAAAATGTATGTCAGTAAACTTTCATTTCTTAGTGATCTAGAATTAGTCAACGTGCAGGAAAACAAAAACAAAAAGAAAACCTCCATATGATGTGTGTGGTAGGCAGAAGAATGGTGCTTTCATGATGTTCACATTGTGAGACAAAGTAACCAATATAAAAAGCCATGTAATATGATTTGGGTGTATGTCCCCACCCAAATCTCATCTGGAATTGTAATCCCCATGTGTCAGGGGAGGGGCCTGGGGAGGTGATTAGATTAGGGAGGCAGTTTTCCCCATGCTGTTCTTGTGACAGTGAGTCACACCACACCTAAAGGATAAAGGACCCTAGTACTTTTCTTTCTTTTCCTACGCATAAGTTGAAGTCTAACAGACTTAGCAATTATGCTTCTGTGATCTATAATCAGTTGTACTCTAGCACTCAAACTTTGATGTAATTTTGCCAACACTAAACATCCACCTCCTGTATATAAGCCGTGGGCTGAAAGACCGTGCTGCAGCAGTCTGCTAGAACCTCTTTAGGGGGCTACTCCAGGGGCACAGGCCTCAGTCTATAGTCCTCAGTAAGACTTCTGGATAAAACTAACTTTAATTCTTTAAAAGCTTGATCTTTTCCTTTTGTCATCAACATTCCAATTGCCATAATTTATGAATATATGTTGTCACATGGCAAAGGTGAGTTAAGGTTGTAGGTGGAATTAAGTTTGCTAATTGGCATGTGAAAATTTTCCTGGATTATTAGGAAAGGCACAATCTAATCATGAGTCCTTAAAGTGAAAGAAGGGGCAAAAATGTAGATCAGAGAGACTGCAGTGTAAGAAGAGAGGTTGATCAATGGGTATGTCAAGCGCATTAATTATTTTTGAGTTTGCAAATGTTTTTCTCTGTGATTAGGCCACCTGTTTTTGCTAATTGGTGTTTACTGATGTCAGGCTCCTACTTTCTCACAGAGACTGGGAGATATGAGTGTTATTTTTCTTAATATTTACATTTCAAAGAGATAATTCCCAGGTCTTTGAGGAAGACACTTCTACATTGTAAAACTAGTAAGAGGCTTTTGAAAAGATTTGTATTTCAAAGGAACAGAGAAAGAATTTATAATCTTTATAAAGTAAATGCTGTAAGAAAAGAGGGGTCACGGCCTAGAGTCAGGAAGAAACCTACCTAAAATTCAGTCAAGCTGAAGAAAATATTAATGCAGCCTTGGTCAGTAGTCAGTAGATTTTCCAAATTCTATGCATCAGATGTAATTCACGTGGTATTCACTGGTTTATGACCACTGTCAGGGTGCAGGGTGTCATACCCCAAAATGTGGTGCTTTAGCATGCAGAGTACTTTGAATTAAAAGAAATCAGGATGTTATAGAAGCTGCTTCAGAATAGAAACATTCTACCCGTCTTTTGCTTCTCTCCCTTCCCCCAGCTGCAGGGAGGAACTCTATCTGCAATTTCCTTATCTGCTAAAAAATCTTTCCAAAAGAAATGCAATTATCTCAAGAGTCTTGCTAGGAGTCTTGACAAATAAAGAAAGATTAACCACTAGATAAAACAAGAAACTAAAGACCCAGAAAGACATTTCCCTTGTTCTTCTGAGGGCAGGTCTGAGAGCTTACCTGGGAGACTATCTGTATAGTAAGACAACCTTTGTTCATGGTGAAGTTCTGCCTCTCACCTTGCTGCCACCTCCTCTAGAGATCAGAGCAACTCTGTCCGAGACTACTATTCCTTTTTATTTATTTTTTTTTTTATTTTTTTTTTGAGACAGAGTGTCGCTCTGTCACCCAGGCTGGAGTGCAGTGGCCAGATCTCAGCTCACTGCAAGCTCCGCCTCCCGGGTTCACGCCATTCTCCTGCCTCAGCCTCCCGAGTAGCTGGGACTACAGGCGCCTGCCACCTCGCCCGGCTAGTTTTTTGTATTTTTTAGTAGAGACGGGGTTTCACCGTGTTAGCCAGGATGGTCTCGATCTCCTGACCTCGTGATCCACCCGCCTCGGCCTCCCAAAGTGCTGGGATTACAGGCTTGAGCCACCGCGTCCGGCCTCCTTTTTATTTTTTAATTTCAATTTTTAAATACAATTTTCTATGCAGGAGGTACATGTGCAGGTTTGTTACATATGTATACTGTACACAGGTAGTGAGCATAGTACCCAAAAGATAGGTAGTTTTTTAACCCATGTCCACATCCCTCATCCCTCCAGCAGTCCACAGTATCTTTTATTCCTATGTTTATGTCCATGGGTGCTTAATGTCTAGCTCCCACTTGTAAGTGATAACGTGTTGTATTTGGTTTTCTGTTCCTTCACTAGTTCACTTAGGATTATGCAGACCATTGTTCTTTGGTCTCATTCATGTCCCCTGAAAATCATCTGTGACTCCTAAAATTACCTACTTCCCCTCATTTACCTCCCACCCTATAAAAAAAGTGTAAACATTTAAAGTTCAACCATCTTGCCCTTCTTTAAGTCTCATATTTTCAAGATTCCTGTGTTCATATGCATGTAAATAAATTTGTATACCTTTTCTTCTATTAATCTGTCTATTGGCCAGGTACAATGGCTCATGCCTATAATCATAGCACTTTGGGAGGCTGATGTAGGAGGATCACTTGAGCCTTTTTCCCTTTGCTCCAGTCTTGATAAATAATCTAGACAATCTGCTTAGAAGAGAGTAAAACTGGTATTTCTTTGCTTCATAATTTCTACATTTCTCATCTGGTACAGAGAAAAGCCAAAGTGATTAGAATCATCTGCAAGGTCCCACCTTCGGTGCATACTTTCCTTTCTCTGGCATCCTTGCCTCCCATCTGTTCCTTAATCACTTTGCTCTACTCCAGTGAACTCCTTGCTTCAATACAAATGATTCTGATTTGCTTTCACCTCGGTATCTCTGCATTTGTTATTCCCAGACTGGCATGATTTTACCCAGATACACATGTGCTCACTTCCATAGTTCATGAATGTCCCTAATAAGATGTTGCTTATTAGAAATAACTTTTTGGACCCCTTTGTATAAAATGTATAACATACCCCTAAACTTTCTATCTCCTTTTGCTGACTTTCTTGTTCTATCACATAATCACCATCTAACATACAATATATTTTATGTATTCATTTTGCCATTTTGTTAATTTGTCTGCTTCTTCCAACTTGAATTAAATTCCCAATTGAAATTTTTTTTATTAATTTTGTTCTCTGGTATTCATGACATTTGAAACAATGTCTTGTAATTATAGGTTTTCATGAAATATTTGATAAAGGAATGCATCCTTCAAGGACTTGAGACTATGCTTATGAATTACTCTCTAAAAAACCAGATGTTCGGGGCTTGTGAACATTGCCCAATGTGGATGTTCTATGTTTTTTTTGCTACAAGATCAGTTGGGATAAGTTACTAGTTTAACTTGAAAGGTGATTAATCTGGAAACTAACATAAAATCATTGAACGTCTTGAGAAACATGCCTTACCAACTTGGCTAACATTTCACTAATATTATTATACCCGTTGCCTGACACTTTGCATACTGCACTCATTGTCTTTCACCAAGAGACTGTTAATGTCAGACACTGGAGCCTATCTATCATGATGTCTTATTAAATTTCCTCAAATCCTTCTATATCAAAGTGGTGGCAAATTCATCAATATACACATAGATAATGGAGCTTTGGAATACAGTGATGCAGCAAGAGGAACACAGCAAAATGAAATATTTAATATGCATAATATAATATTTAGCATAGTTAGGTGAATATGTCCACCATTGTTAGACATCTTTACCAACAGAAAACCAGTAGATATAACACCTATTCAAGCTAACTAAAGCCAGTATTGCAGAAGCAGGTTTCAGTTGCTCAAGAGACACTAATCCCTCTTCTTGTCCCATGGTACATTCAGGCCTTCATCTCTGATGGCTTTTCCTACTCTCTTCAACTCTGCTCCATTTTTGAATTATTCTTGTGTGGATAGTAGTACAGATAGTGGATAGTAATTCTCTACTCATTTACTGTATTTCAATTCTTGTCTACTTTTCTCCCATATTCCTTTTTCTGATCACATTTGTGCAGTCTGACCCAGGATAGAAACTCATTTTTCGCCAGCACTGCTCCTATTTAATTTTTTTTTCACATAAACCAGTATTTCTTTTTATTATTATACCCTATGTTCTAGGGTACATGTGCACCACATGCAGGTTTGTTGCATATGTATACATGTGCCATGTTGGTATGTTACACCCATTAACTCATCATTTGCATTAGGTTTATCTCCTACTACTATCCCTTCCCTATCCCCCCACCCCACGACAGGCCCCAGTGTGTGATGTTCCCCCTCCTGTGTCCAAGTGTTCTCATTGTTCAATTCCCACCTATAAGTGAGAACATGCGGTGTTTGGTTTTCTGTTCTTGCGATAGTTTGCTGAGAATGATGGTTGCCAGCTGCATCCATGTCCCTACAAAGGACATGAACTCATCCTTTTTAAAGGCTGCATAGTATTCCATGGTGTATATGTGCCACATTTTTCTTAATCCAGACTGTCATTGATGGACATTTGGGTTGGTTCCAAGCCTTTGCTATTGTGAATAGTGCTGCAATAAACATACGTGTGCATGGGTATTTATAGCAGCATGACTTATAATCCTCTGGGTATATACCCAGTAATGGGATGGCTGGGTCAAATGGTATTTCTAGTTCTAGATCCTCGAGAAATCGCCACACTGTCTTCCATAATGGTTGAACTAGTTTACAGTCCCACCAACAATGTACAAGTGTTCCTATTTCTCCACATCCTCTCCAGCACCTGTTGTTTCCTGACTTTTTATTGATCACCATTCTAACTAGTATGAGATGGTATCTCATTGCAGTTTTGATTTGCATTTCTCTGATAGCTAGTGATGATGAGCATTTTTTATGTGTCTGTTGGCTGCATAAATGTCTTCTTTTGAGAAGTGTCTGTTCGTATCCTTTGCCCACTTTTTGATGGGGTTGTTTGTGTTTTTTTCTAGTAAATTTGTTTGAGTTCTTTGTAGGTTCTGGATATTAGCCCTTTGTCAGATGAGTAGATTGCAAAACTTTTCTCCCATTCTGTAGGTTGTCTTTTCACTCTGATGGTAGTTTCTTTCGTTGTGCAGAAGCTCTTTAGTTTAATTAGATCCCATTTGTCAATTTTGGCTTTTGTTGCCATTGCTTTTGGTGTTTTAGACATGAAGCCCTTGCCCATGCCTATGTCCTGAATGGTATTGCCTAGGTTTTCTTCTAGGGTTTTTATGGTTTAGGTCTAACATTTAAGTCTCTAATCCATCTTGAATTAATTTTCGTATAAGGTGTAAGAAAGGGATCCAGTTTCAGCTTTCTACTGATGGTTAGCCAGTTTTCCCAGTACCATTTATTAAATAGGGAATCCTTTCTCCATTTCTTGTTTTTGTCAGGTTTGTCAAAGATCAGATGCTTGTAGATGTGTGGTATTATTTCTGAGTGCTCTGTTCCGTTCCATTGGTCTATATCTCTGTTTTGGTAGCAGTACCATGCTGTTTTGGTTACTGTAGCCTTGCAGTATAGTTTGAAGTCAGGTAGCGTGATGCCTCCAGCTTTGTTCTTTTGGCTTAGGATTGTCTTGGCAATGTGGGCTCTTTTTTGGTTCCATATGAACTTTAAAGTAGTTTTTTCCAATTCTGTGAAGAATGTCATTGGTAGCTTGATGGGGATGGCATTGAATCTATAAATTACCTTGAGTAGGATGGCCATTTTCACAATATTGATTCTTCCTATCCATGAGCATGAAATGTTCTTCCATTTGTTTGTGTCCTCTTTTATTTCATTGAGAAGTAGTTTGTAGTTCTTCTTGAAGAGGTCCTTCACATCCCTTGTAAGTTGGATTCCTATGTATTTTATTCTCTTTGAAGCAATAGTGAAAGGGTGTTCACTCATGATTTGGCTCTCTGTGTGTCTGTTATTGGTGTATAAGAATACTTGTGATTTTTGCATGTTGATTTTGTATCCTGAGACTTTGCTGAAGTTGCTTATCAGCTTCAGAAGATTTTGGGCTGAGATGATGGGGTTTTCTAAATATACAATCATGTCATCTGCAAACAGGGACAATTTGACTTCTTCTTTTCCTAACTGAATACTCTTTATTTCTTTTTCTTGCCTGATTGCTCTACTCAGAACTTCCAACACTATGTTAATAGGAGTGGTGAGAGGGCATCCCTGTCTTGTGCCAGTTTTCAAGGGGTATGCTTCCAGTTTTTGCCCATTCAGTATGATATTGGCTGTGGGTTTGTCATAAATAGCTCTTATTATTTTGAAATACGTTCTATCAATTCTGAATTTATTGAGAGTTTTTAGCATGAAGCGCTCTTGAATTTTGTTGAAGGTCTTTTCTGCATCTATTGAGATAATCATGTGGTTTTGGCCTTTGGTTCTGTTTATACGCTGGATTACATTTCTTGATTTGCATATATTGAATCAGAGTTGCATCCCAGGGATGAAGCCCACTTGATCATGGTGGATAAGCTTTTTGATGTGCTGCTGGATTTGCTTTGCCAGTATTTTACTGGGGATTTTTGCATCGATGTTCATCAGGGATATTGGTCTAAAATTCTCTTTTGTGTGCGTGAGTCTCTGCCAGGCTTTGGTATCAGGATGATGTTGGCCTCATAGAATGAGTTAGGGAGGATTCCCTCTTTTTCTATTGATTGGAATAGTTTCAGAAGGAATGGTACCAGCTCCTTCTTGTACCTCTGTTAGAATTTGGCTGTGAATCCATCTGGTCCTGGACTTTTTTTGGTTGGTGGGCTATTAATTATTGCCTCAATTTCAGAACCTGTTATTGGTCTATTCAGGGATTCAACTTCTTCCTGGTTTAGTCTTGGGAGAGTTAGGTGTCCAGGAATTTATCCATTTCTTCTAGGTTTTCTAGTTTATTTGCATAGAGGTGTTTGCAGTATTCTCTGATGGTAGTTTGTATTTCTGTGGGATCGGTGGTGATATCCCCTTTATCATTTTTTATTGCATCTATTTGATTCTTCTCTCTTTTCTTCTTTATTAGTCTTGCTAGTGGTCTATCAATTTTGTTGATCTTTTCAAAAAACCAACTCCTGGATTCACTGCTTTTTTGAAGGTTTTTTGGTGTCTCTATCTCCTTCAGTTCTGCTCTGATCTTAGTTATTTCTTGCCTTCTGCTAGCTTTTGAATGTGTTTGCTCTTGCTTCTCTAGTTCTTCTAATTGTGATGTTAGGGTGTCCATTTTAGATCTTTCCTGCTTTCTCTTGTGGGCATTTAGTGCTATAAATTTCCCTCTACACACTGCTTTAAATGTGTCCCAGAGTTTCTGGTATGTTATATCTTTGTTCTCACTGGTTTCAAAAAACATCTTTATTTCTGCCTTCATTTTGTTATGTACCCAGTAGTCATTCAGGAGCAGGTTTTTTGGTTTCCATGTAGTTGAGCGGTTTTGAGTGAGTTTCTTAATCCTGAGTTCTAGTTTGATTGCACTGTGGTCTGAGAGACAGTTTGTTATAATTTCTGTTTTTTACAGTTGCTGAGGAGTGCTTTACTTCCAACTATGTGATCAATTTTGGAATAAGTGTGATGTGGTGCTGAGAAGAATGTATATTCTGTTGATTTGGGGTGGAGCATTCTGTAGATGTCTATTAGGTCCTTTTGGTGCAGAGTCAAGTTCAATTCCTGGATATCCTTTTTAACTTTCTGTCTGGTTGATCTGTTTAATGTTGATAGTGGGGTGTTAAAGTCTCCCATTATTATTGTGTGGGAGTCCAAGTCTCTTTGTAAGTCTCTAAGGACTTGCTTTATGAATCTGGGTGCTCCTGTATTGAGTGCATATATATTTAGGATAGTTAGCTCTTCTTGTTGAATTGATCCCTTTACCATTATGTAATGGCCTTCTTTGCCTCTTTTGATCTTTGTTGGTTTAAAGTTTGTTTTAATCAGAGACTAGGATTGCAACCTCTGCCTTTTTTTGTTTTCCATTTGCTTGGTAGATCTTCTTCCATCTCTTTATTTTGAGCCTATGTGTGTCTCTGCATGTGAGATGGGTCTCCTGAATACAGCAAACTGATGGGTCTTGACTTTTTATCCAATTTGCCAGTCTGTGTCTTTTATTTGGAGCATTTAGTCCATTTACATTTAAGGTTAATATTGTTATGTGTGAACTTGATCCTGCTATTATGATGTTAGCTGGTTATTTTGCTCATTAGTTTATGCAGTTCCTTCCTAGTATCGATGGTCTTTACATTTTGGCATGTTTTTGCAGTAGCAAACCAGTATTTTTGTAAAAAAAAAAGTGTTGTAGAAGTGGAGATTCAATTGTCTATCATGAAACAGTTATAGGAATGTTAAGTTGTTGATCAAGGCAAGATAAAGGAGGTCAACAGAAGGGGAAGTTGATATACTCATATAAACTGAAAAACATGAAAAAAAGAAAAATCAAATTCTTAAATTTCTTCTTCTTAACAATGTTAATATAGGAAACTTTGAAATCAGAAATGACCAGCTCCTTCCTTATAACCAAGGCAAAAAAATTTAATTCAGCCTCTTGGAATTTTTAATTTTAGAAGTGTAAGATGCTACATGACTCTAACAAAAATAGTTTTCAAGTATTATGAGTGAATTTTACTGTGAAGTTACAGCTCAATTAATTTAGTTTTACAACAATGTGAACTAAATAAAACTTTTGCACAAGAGAGAAATAAAATGAAAAAAAAATGTTCCTCCACTTAAGTGCATCGAAATGTTAGATCAAAGCCCAATCAATTTTAAGAAATCTTTAGAATAGTTGATTCTAAAGAAGTATTCAATTGTGTAAAAGCTAGATGCCTCCTCTGACTAAATCCTATATTAAATACTAGTATAAAGAATAATATGAAGGCAGAACTCTTCTAAGACAAGTGTTTCTTCCAGTAAACACATACTCATCTGAAACATTGATATTAAAACCTGAAATCTTATGGCTTAATAGAACAACATTCGAAAGCCAGTGGTTCAACGTCATTCATTCTTTCTTTCTTACTTAATAAAAGAAACAATTTTCTCTTGAAGTAACTGAAAAAATGTAAATAGTCTTCAGGAATATGTGGGTGGGGAGTTGTACAAAGTCTATAGCGTTTTGGTCTTAGCTTTGAGTATGGTGAGTCATATACCTCCTATCAGCAGGCCTTCTCAGATGTCAGGTGTCAAGTAAGAAGGATCAGTTTTTTGCACAAATTCCAAAGCAACTAATCTGATGCATGCCTGATCCTTTTTCATATGTTTTGTAAATTGTACTATTGAACTTTGTTCTTATTTTTGGTCTTTTTTTTCCCCCATGCTTCTGTTCGCTTAAAATTCAGGCATTTTAAGTCAAAATGTTTATTAGTTACCTAAATCTAGATATGCCAGGAAAAACCAGGTACTCCAACAAGCTAACTCTATTACCATGGGCAGAAAATAGGATATGGGTGAAAAATCTCATGGGAGACAGTATACTTCTATCAAATTTCCTAGAAAAAGACCTCTAGGGCTTTGTCTTGATCAAACCATTCCTCGACTTTGGCATAGGACTGAGAAAATTAAAAGGATGTGGAAAGTCATACACATAATCATAAACATACCAAATGAAAATGTGAGATAATTAGATGATGATAGTAGTCTGTGGCTAATGATAACTTTAATTTCCCTCATAACAGTATGTTGACAAATAAATATATAGGAATAGATTCATAAAAAATGTCAACATGAGAAAAAATTTTTACAACATATGAAAATAATCCATATGAATTTTTAATTGAGCCATGCAAGTTTTGGGGAGAATAATTTGGCACATAGATTTAATTATAAACAGTTTATACAGACTCTTGAGGAAAAAGATACCATAATTTGCAACCTTATATTCAAAACACACCAACAGATTTGATAATGGGTCCATCAATTAATATGTGATGTGTCACATTGGGAAGTTCTTTACAAGCCTCATAGTATTTAGAAAACAAAACTGAGAAAACTGATGGAAATTACATTCATAATAAAGTGCAACAAGAAATCTTGCTCATGGTTCTTTCAGTCAGAACAGCCCACTTTTTTTGATAATAACAAACAGACATCTCAGGGGAGTTGTATATATGGGAGAATAAAGACGACACGCTATGATCAGTAGTCCTTTAAAATTGAATAATTATTTCCATCCTACACCCTGATATGTTAAATTATACACATACAAACATTTACAGAAATGTGCACACTTACAAATTAATTTGACTTGACAGAAGTTAAATTTCATTGATATGTCTATTAATATTTAATTGAAGGGTTAATGAATCAGCCAATCAGAATAATTTTGAGGTCTTTCTAGACCCAGAAACATCTTGGAAATGTTTTCTTTCTTTGTATCAGTATTATTTTTCATATGGATGGGGTCTTACTATGTTGCCAGACTGGTTGCAAACTCCTGTACTCAAGCAATCCTCCTGTTTCTGCCTCCCAAAGTGCTAGACTTACAGGCATGAGCCACTGCACCTGGCCTTGAAAATATTTTCAAGAAATGTAGATACCCGAACAAAAATTTCTAGACATTGACATATGCTAATGGGCAGTTCTCCAGTAGCATATGGAATCGATTGGCTCGGTTCAAAATAGTGTTCCTACAATAGTAAAATTTCCAGAAGGTTCTCCAAGCAGAACTGGTACAGACATCTTTTTTTTTTTAAACGACAAATTTGAAATGACATTAATTCAAATATAGCACAAACTGTGGGATGTTACTCAAATACCTTATCTCTGCAACCTAATTTTAATACTGATGTTAGTTTAAAACATAAATTTGCTTTCTTCCTAATAGCTCATGATGAGACGGGTGTGGGAGTTTGTATATATAATTTACATGGGCAAAGATTTATAGCATGCTGTTAAGTTTTTTTATGAGAATCTTTGGAATTGTAAGACTTACCAACATTTTTTCATGTAAAATGTGAAAAACTGTCAAAATAAAAACTTCAGAACTTATCTCCTCCCGGATCCTCCTAATCTAGATCCTAGACGCATGCTTGGTCATGTAACCAGTGCTGCAGGGATTTCTGTGAGAGGAGCTCAATATCCCAGAAGGTACTAGCTAATTTTGATTGGTTTTACATTTTTAATATTTTTTCTTTTTTTGAACCACATATCTATTCCATTTGTTTTCTATAGCTATAAAATATATATATACACATGACGTATAGCATCACCCTCTGCGTTTCTTTAGTATTTTAATGCTTTCTTTAATTCTGGGATTTAGAATTAAAGATTCATACTGTTGCAGGTATGGTAAAATCTATTCATAATACAGTTCGACTGAGATTGTTTTTGGCACTTGTAATGGTTAACATTGAGTATCAACTTAATTGGATTGAAGGATGCAAATTATTGTTTTTGGGTGTGTCTGTAAAGGTGTTGCCAAAGGAGGTTATCATTTGAGTCAGTGGACTGGGAAAGTGTTGGGGTCCGTGCCGGGGGTGGTGGAGAATGAAAGAACACACAAAAGACAAAGACACACAGAGAACATGGCGGCCGCGCTCAGAGCCTCCGCCTCACTTTATTTATACTTTATAAACCCCACGTCAGCAGAAAGAATGCAATGCAAAACAAACTTTCTTTTCCCAGATGTAACCTTTTACTCAGTTTTTTGTTTCTATGTTTTTCTTTATCTGCCCGCTTTCTTGGCGCCTACGGGAGTTCATTAAAAGTTCAATTGGAGATACTGTCTTTGAGCCCTATTTATTCTCAGCATATTGTTTTCAAAGGCCCCTGCAGGAAAGACAGACCCACCCCCAATCTGGGTGGGCACCATCTAATCAGCTGCCAGCGTGGCCAGAATAGAAGGTAGAAGATTGTGGAAAGACTGGACTGTCTTAGTCTTCTGGCCTCCACCGTTCTCCTGTTCCGAATGCTTCCTGCCCTCAAACATTGTATTCCAAGTTCTTCACCTTTGGGACTCTTGGACCTTCGACCACAGACTGAATGCTGCATTGTCAGCTTCCCTACTTTGGAGGTTTTGGCACTCAGACTGGCTTCCTTGCTCCTCAGCTTGTAAACGGCCTGTTGTGCGACCTCATCTTGTGACTCGATACTCCTTAAGAAACTCCTCTTGATACATACATCTGTGCTATTAGTTCTGTTCCTCTAGAGATCCCTGACTAATACAGCACTTCTCCGGACATACAACGAATTCTAGTTTTCTTAAACCCTAGGTAAGTTTAAGGATTATTATTATGAAAATAACTTGCTCTATGCTGGGTTAGGACAGTTGATTTTTCTATTAGATGTACTCTTCTCACCTATAATTTTGTTGTTTTCTGCCCTTTGTACCATTCTCTTATTCATTAGCATGCATTTATTGATTGTCTTCACTGTATCAATAAAATATAAGCCAGCACCACAGTGGTGAGCAAGAAAAACACAGTCCTTGCTCTTGTAGCAATACATTCCTGGGTAGGGTGAGTATGGAATTTAACTGTGGTATCATTTAACATAGGGCATTATTCAATCCAAATTTAATTCAAATACTACTGCCATAAAGAAATGCAGAACGGTTGTGAGGACCTCTGACAGGGGAAGTTCAGGAAGTTCTTAAAGTTTCAGAAGAGATACTCGAATATGTCATGAAGGATAGTTAGGCATTACCTAGGTGTGGGTGGCAGAAAAAGGATTCCAGCAAAATAAATTCCAGGCAGGAGCCCTAAGGCCAGTAGGTGCACAGTGATTTTGAGTAATAAAAAAAAAAAAAGTCTATTGTGACTTGTGTTCAGAAAGCTGATGAAAATGGCATGTGTCATGTCATGTTGAACTTTGTGGCCATAGTTAAGGGGGCAAAGAAAATGCAATTGAAAGAACAGTGGAAGCCAGGAAATGAATTGAGGCATGGGAGGGAAAAGATTAGATTTGTATGTTGCACATGCATACAGACTACAGACACTGCCTCCCTTTAAAAAAAAAAAAAAATCTCTTCATTGGTACAGTTTGCAGATCCTTCATTGAAAATAGATTTTTCTTTATCTTTCTCTTCCACGTATGTTCTATCAAAATTTTACCAGCATTAAGTCAACATGAAAAGTGTTTAACAGAATAAGGTTAAGAAAAGACTTTCAGGCTTGCCAAGAACCTTCTTTTCTCTAATAAAACTGGTCTAAAATTAAAGATGAAAGAAAAATATCCAGCCGCATTTCCCCCACTGCAGGCATGCTTTGCCAAAATTGCATTAAAACATTTACTTAAAGCTTTTCTTGGTTATTTGCAGTTCTATCTTTTTGTTATGTATATATTTAAAAAATCCCTAAACTGCTGGATGGCAAAAGAAAGCCTTCAGTGGGGTGGACGGGCTGCGTCCATTATCTAAGCAGGCTTAGACTCCTTGTGAAGATTTCCACATTATTTCCATCACTACTTATTTTTCTATGCTGAAAAAAGTATTTTATAAGTCTGTTTAGTGTTGCCATGAATCCGTGAGCCTAAACACTATATTTAGTATTTATATTTAGTGCTGCAATATATTTGTGAGCCTAAATTGATGCTCAAGGTTTTTCAATTTCCTCTACTTTGGTCATTTAAAGAGTTCAGGGCAACTCACTTTAGAACTAAATTGTTATCCATGTTTTTCTCAAAGTTAATGAAAAACTTCTGCCACATTTATTATTTTGTCTTTGTGACTTATTACTAAACATATTTAGGGTTATGGATGTTCGCCCTCCTTGTTCTACCTATGAGAACCCCAGAATCTGAAATCAGAAATGAAATGTGGATGAGTGAGAAAGCAGGTATATGTGTGTGTGTGTGCACACGCACGTGTGTGTGAATCTAAATATATGAAATGAGTTCTGCGAGATAGATGATATACAGAAAAGAGGAAGGAGAGGAGTAATATGGAGGTATACATGATAGCTCTATGATCACTGCATATATGGTTTAATAATTGATGTCCATGATGATAATCTGAGATCGATAAGAAGACATGTAATTATATTTTGTACACTGTTTATGAAATCAGAAAAATATATAATAGATTTTTAGAGTGAAGTATTTCAAAATTAGCATAAATGATTTTTTCTTAAACTCTTAACCATATAGAAGCATACCTTTGGTCTTCAGAATGATTAATATTTGAAAATTTATTGTTACTCAAGCTTATATCTTATATGTAATCCAACATATAATTTGAAAAATAAAAACAACAGTAAATATACAATATTATAAATCATAAGTTCCCACTAAAATAAAATCATGCACCAAGTTTTAAGGGCACTAGTATGTAAAATTTTAAATACAGTGGCTGACAAAAATGGAGCCTGATCTTTTACAATTTCTGCTTTTTAAAATTAATGTAATGATGCAAATTTCACTGGATAACTGTTAGCATACCACTCTGTATTTGTCTGTCTCCCCACTTTTAATTTGATGTTATGCAGTGCTGTGAATTCAAAAACCATTTAACCATGTCTAGATTGTGTTTAATATAAGAGTCAATGATAGTGTCTCTGTGAGACTTTTGATGGGTAGAGTATGTAAACTGTATAGATATTTTGTGACATATATTGTGACTGCTGAGAGGTAGCTTGCTCTCCTTTTTTTTCTTAAATGTTTTGTTTAATGATAGTGATGCAATGGGTGAGTTGCTGTATAGTTTATTTTTAAATAGGTACAGTATGATTACAGTAACTTTAAAGAATAAGCAAGAAAGAATGTTTAGTTTTAAGCTAACCACAATTCTATATAAACTATTCACCTATTGCTTCTCTGAGAAACTTAATTAATTAAATTTTAAATATCATATATACAATCACTCCTAACTTAAAGTTTAACAGGTTCTTGCTATAATTATATCAGTTGCTGTCCCTAGGTATATTAGTTTGTTAGGGTTGCCACAGCAGAATACCACAGACTGGGTGCAGTGTTCTAAACAACAGAAATTTACTTTCTCACCATTCTGCAGGCTGGCAGTTGGAGATAAAGGTGCTGGCTGGGCTGGTTTCCTTGAAAGTCTCTCTGCTTAGCCTGCAGAAAGCTGCCCTCTTGGTGTCCTCACATGGTTTTTTTTCTGTGCATGTGCACCTCCGGTATCTCTCTGTGTGTTCTAGTATCTTCTTATAAGGACAGCAATCTGATTGGATTGGGGTAGACCCTTACAGCCTCATTTTAAGTTATTTACCTCTATAAAAGCCCTATCTCCAAATACAGTGACATTCTGAGGTAGTGGGTGTTAGCATTACAACATATGAATTTGGGGCAAAATTCAATCCATAGCATGAGCTAAATAAACTGAAAGGCTTCAGTACTCAAGTCTCTTGAACTCAATCTTCCCAGAATAAAACTTTAGAGAATTGCAGTCTCTATATACAAAAATAAATAAATGAACATATAAATGTATAAATATAATCACACTTTTAAAATATTATAATTGTAACTACTCCTGTAAGTTGCCCCAGAAATTTTGTTTTTGGGTAGAATTTATAGAGTACTAGCTTAGCTCCATACAGGTACTCTACCAGTGACTAACATCATTTCTTCAACCTTGAGAGTGTTGAGTTTCTTCATCTGCAAATCAGGAGAATTAATATGAAGAACTCTAATAATTACTTTGTCATTATTGCACTGTGATTATTTAAAAATGACTTTACCTAAAACCCAATGTCACAATAAAATACATTTTTAAGTAACAGATTTAAATAATTTTATTATGAGGTCATAGGGAATTCCTTTGTAACTCACTAACACACATGTACGTAGGAAACAAATTTCAGAGGTTCTGCTTATGTCAACTTTTGGAAAAAAACTCATTTCAGACTAAGCCATCTTGTATGAACTAACCAATTTCAAATGAAAAGGACATAGATTCGATGTTTAAATTTCTGAGTATCTGGTAGTATTAAACTAAAGCTCTGATAAAAGGATATTTATAGTCGTCATGTTTTTTGACTTTTAATAAAGTATACATATTCAAATAATATAAAATAACCTTAATGAATAATAAGTATAAACATATCTGTGGAAAATGTGTTTACCTTTTCTATATTGCCAAATGCCCTTGCAATGAAATAAAATAAATCCATCACAACCCTGGAAATCTGGGAACTGTGCTATTAATTAAAAAGGAAGAGTAAGGTGCTCTGTAAAATATATATCTAGTGGGATCAGATTGCTGACAAAACTCTAAGAACTATAGATTTTCTGATACTCACAGAGTATCAAAGAGAAATTTTGAAAACAGAAAATTTTCCTAGAAAATCTTGGGACTCATCCCAAGAATGGTGTCTATGTCAGGTGCTTATCTACACCATTAAAGAGCTATGAGAATCTCTATATACCTCTTTGCAGAAAAAATGATACTGCATTTTAAATTCTAAATTAAAGCACCATAAGTACAGCTATCTAAAGTAGAGTTTATTCACAGGAAATTTCCAGGTGAGTCCTTGAAGCAGTTTCCTCCTATCCTCACTCTTGTCATGGGCCATGATACTGGCAGCTGGAAGACAAGTTAACTGCATACCCTAAAGAAAATCCTACTGAGCCTAGTGTTTCCAATCCCTTGTTTCACTCTCCCTTTCCTGGAAAAATATCAAATCACTGCCAGGGTAAAGAGATTTACACCTTGACGAAGGCAGGAGAGTCTGTCTATCAGTACTGACCATATTGATAGTTGATCAATTGGGATGCCCAACTGTAAATGCGAACAGAAAGCCAGGCCTTTTAGAAACCCAGCAATGCTCTAAATTCAACAATAATGACCAAACAAAATAAGTAAAAACAGCTAACTTCACAGATCATATTGAGAACATAGAAAGTATAGATCCATGTCTCAAGCATAAAATTATCATAAAAGAGAAGCAAGGGGATTTTTTGCAAATTAGAATATAGCGTTCAAATACGTAAAATATATGTGGGCAGAATAATAGTTGAAAATTCAAGGCAATCGGCAATTCTGAAGATAGCACAGAAGGATGATTTCCGGAAGGATACAAGACGAGTAAATAAATAATAAAAAGTGTATGTATATAAAATTAAGAGTCATGAAGTTTAAAGCTAGTAGTTCCATAATTACTAATAGTGTTTTCAGAGAGATTTATGGAGAGTTTACGATCAAATATTTAAAGAAGAAATTGCTAAGCTGAAAAAGTTTTCAGGTTGAAAATATTAACAGAATGCTAAACATGGATAAGAGAAGGATCAAAACAAAACAAACAAAGGAAACACATTTTAGAGAAAAATCAAGAAAATAAAAAAATTATCAATTTTTTATGAAAGCATAAAAGTAAAACTAAAGGCAAACAAAAATGATTAGCTAAGGGAAGCAAATTAGACTAGGATCAGACTTTTAAAATGCAACATCATTTTCTAGAACAAAATAAAGTAACAAAAATTTAAGATAGAGTTATTTCAAATCAAAAGCTGAATATTATTAAAATGAAGTGAAAAGCTTTTTTGTTGCTTAAACATTGACCATTAATGAATTATTGACAAAATAAAAAGGTTAATCCCCCAAATGTATATTTATTTTCTAAAAAGTATTATTTTTTATTTTTCTTGCCTTGGGTCAACAATAATGTTTAAAAATGTGGAAAACTGTGAGGTAAAAGAAAAAGAAAGTGTGATTAATACAAAAGGAAAACTGTTTAAAGGAGAGTTTTTGATGGAGAGAAAGAGTGACAAAAACTTTAGTTACTAATTCCAGTGTAACCACTCCAAAGAAAAAGAAGATCAATTCTTACATTGTAAAAAGGTATTATCAACAAAGCAGAGTTATTTTAAGAAAGAAAAAAATGCCAAGAAATAAAAACTTTCTAAATACTAAACCTTTTTCAGACTTTAAGAAATAGGCCACAGCTATTATTAATCTAGGAGAGGGAGCCCTTTGATTTGATAAAATCAGTGATAAAAGGAATGTAAAAGAAACCTAAATGCTCTCGCAACTTCTCTGTAAGTGTGAAGTTATAAACTTAATAATTTTTTTTTAAAGAGAACTAAGCAGAAACTACCCTACTGTTGAAATATTGAAAGTAGTTGCATTTCTTTTGATGATGAATATCTTAGACAAGTCTATCACTCTCTGTGGTTATCAATAACACTTTTGAAACTTTATTATGTGCTAAACATTGAAAGTGGTTGCATTTCTCTTAATGCTGAATATCCTAGACAAGCCTATCAGCCTCAGTGGTTATTAATAACACTTATTAAAACTTTATGGCCAGGCGCAGTGGCTCACGCCTATAATTCCAACATTTTGGGAGGTTGAGGCGGGTGGATCACCTGAGGTTAGGAGTTCAGGATCAGCCTGGCCAACATGGTGAAACCTCATCTCTACTAAAAATACAAAAATTAGCCGGGCATGGTTGTGGGTGCCTGTAGTCCCAGTTACTTGGGAGGCTGAGGCAGAAGAATCGCTTGAACCAGGAGGTGGAGGTTGCAGTGAGCTGAGATTGCGCCGCTGCACTCTAGCCTGAGAGAAAATACTGAGACTCAGTCTCAAAAAACAAAACAAGACAAAACAAACTTTATTATGTGTCAGACTGTATGAAGGGTTCATATGGAGGACTTTATTTTATCCTGTGGTAGTAGCTATTGCACACTTTCATTAATGGGAATATTGAAGATTATAAAAGTTAAATAATTAGACCAAATCACAAAACTAGTAGATGGGAAAAACTGGGTTTGAACCTAAATAGTTAAACCACAGAAAGTTATAACTTAAAAATTGAATATGTATTGTCACAAAAAGAACCCAGTTCCACGAATACTGTGGTCGCTAAAAACAACCACTGACAGAGAAGGGGCACAGTTCTGCAAATCATTGATCCATTGCCAAGGTCAGCTGTGGTTACCATTGGGAGCCACGGTTATTGAGAGAACAATAGGGAAAGCCTGTTAGCAATAAGAGGTAGCAAAAGACAGGGCTGTTGATTTTTAGTGGGAGGATCTTTTAGTGTTAAGCTGGATAGTATTTTTGTCTGGGATTTTTTTGGGGAGTTCTACTATTTCAAAAGCAGTCACCTTTGTCATTTAGAGGGAGGAACAGATATTTAATCCTTCAATATATTTCATACTTACTTAGGGTAAGAAAAACCACACTTTATTTTGCAACTAATATGCCTCATGTACTTTCCTTGTGTCCTCTTTTATAATCCTCCTAAGGCAGATTATGTACTTTTCAGTTTATTGATTAGGAATTTGAGGCTCCAAGTTAAGCTCATATGGCTAGTAGGAGGAGTGTCTTGATGTGAAACCCACACTGTGGGATTTCATACCCACATCCTAAAACAGTTTACCTGCATCCTCACAGTTCTCGTGAGATAATCTGTTAGGGGCCAAAGGGCCATACACACTGGACATAGACTCAGGACAACCCAAAGGCCTACTTGTGCGAAGCCTGTTCAAGTTCTGTTTGTTTGAAATAGTGGGAGAAGACTCATGCACAGATGGCTGCATTTGCTTACCCTGACATACTACTCTATACGTGAAGTGCTGTCGGATTGCCAGGAATAATATGTTATACCCAACAAAAGGTAGTCTTTTGTGGTATAGAGACTAATTGAAAATGGTTGTGATTTTTCATCAGGGGACTAGAATAATTCCGTCATATTTAATATTTTCCATGTTTTAATTTGATCACCAGTACTTATTTATTCTTCAAGTTAGTCTTGTAGTTTTTCCCTCTGTATTTTGTCTTTAACTTTGTATTTAAATTGAATGCTGTCTCACGATATATCCTAGTGGTCAGTTCTCCATTCTTTTCTCACTACATTTGGACATTTCAACACATCTGAAGATTTAGACTCTCACAAGGCTCTAGGCCAATCCTGACCTTAGAAAAAGAGGAAATAATGAACATCTTATTACAGGGACATCATGGTCAGGTTTCCATGCCTAATAACCATTCAAATTATTGTGACCCAAATTCCACACCTAGGAGACTCTCATATTCTCAAGACCCATTCTAATGTATATTCTACTTTTAATAACTGGACTCTTGCCTAGTTTGGTTTTTTTTTTTTTTGTCTTTGGTTAATTATTGTGTCTAGGTCCCTACATATGTGTATTAGTAGCCTATTCTGTGATGATGTGGATCTTATCTTTCTTCCTATTTTCAGTCTATTAGATGGGTGCCCAGGGCCCTGTTATCTGCTGACAGACTACCTAGTCACAGGCATTCTCTGGCTGGCTTGTCTCTCTAATTCTACCTTCTCTGAAGTTCTCCATTGCTTTGCCCTGTCTACCTGTCAAGTCAATCCTTTTCTTGTATTGAACCCTTCAAGATAATTAAGAACCAAACCACAAATGTGCCAGCAATAATAAAGATTAGAACATAAAACTATAGCAGGGTTCAATAATAACAACAGTGTCTCAAAGTACTGCTCTAATAGGAATCTCTGTTTTGTTTTATTTCATACTCCCTACTTCCAGATCATAAAAAGACAACAGCATAAAGTAAATTGAAAACTCTATTAGAGAAACACAGCACCTGGGGGAAAAACATGCCTTTAAAAGAACAGAGAAAAGGCCATTGAAGTCCGTCTTGCTGACCCCTTTTAGATTATCAGTGTTGCACTTTATTTGAGGACTGTCTTGAGGATACAAAAGAAACATTCACTTTGCATGAGGGACTCTGGGAATTTAGGGGTGCAAAATCAGTCATAAAACCAAACAGTATTACCAAATTAAAGCATAAACATAAAATGAGATATAGTCCAACAGGGAACCCCAAGAAGGAATCTTGGAAATAATTGAAGCCAAACCAGAGGGAAACACAACATAATACCTCAAGTAGAACGGGTTATGTTGTCACTAATAAAATCTGATCAAAATAAAAAACAGAACAAATCACCAACAAGGGTAAAATGTGTTGGTGTTGTCAAATAGCAGGTTAAAGATATCTTAACTCAGGGAAGAAAACAGACTTAGTTCAGCTTTCATGACAAGACCTTTGCTGACGCAGCACTAAAGTAAATGAACAGAGGAGCACAGCAGAAGAAGAAAAGGGAAAGTACGTGTTATTGGATGATAAAAGGTTGGAAATGGTCTGTAGAATATCCCTTTGGTTCTTTGTAAATATATGCATTCATCTTCTAATTTTGTTAGTGCAAATTTATTGCTGGCTTAGTGGAAACCTAAGTTTCCTTAGAGATTAAATTGATGTACATATGAAAAACGTATTTTTGTGTATAATGTGCATCTCCTTTTATAATATTCATGGAAAAATCTATGACAACATGAAGAAAATTGTCTGATTTCTGTGTATTTCACAACAGGTTACATTTGCAAGTCACATTTATACTGCCTCATTCTTAGAAAAAAATGGCATTTCCCCTCAACAAATATTATCTAGCAGAAACGTTCTCAATACTTTAAGAGGTGTAGGAAAAGGCACAGTCAGGTTAAGTGGCAATAAGAAAACAATTCTGGGTATTTCAGGAAATGAAATCTCAGTTTCTTGGCTTCTGCCAGGTTTCTCAAGGGTAATGCTTTTTAGAAAAAAATTAAAGGAAGCTAATTTGAAAAGGTATCAAAACAGAAAACATCCTTGGGCTAAGAACTGGGACTCTACTCTGGTCTCAGCGTTGATTAGGGATGTGACCTTGGGCAAGTTACTGGCCTCTTCTCTCTGAGATTCCTAATTTGCAAAACAAGTGGGGCCACCTCTGAACACTCCCGGGGTTGAAAAGTGTTCCCTGCCTTCTATTCCCATGGAAACTGTCAATTTCATGTCTAGCTTACTATTAATATCTTTCTTAATAGTCTTGTTCCTTGCAAAATTATTTTCCCTGTACATTTTATACCAATTAAATTTCTCCCCATCCTAAATAGTGCCACATTCAATTCTTCTAGTACTGTTTTTATTGCATCATTTCTCTATAAAGAAAAGCATTTAATAACTTCTCATTTCCTAAGTGCTGAAATACAAAGGACATCAACCTTACATTTCAAAGACTCTTCCCACGTGTTTGTACATTTCACCATTCCTACATATGAACACTCTTAAGTGTCAGCTATTGCTTTTTACTCTCTGCCTCTCAAATATGCAATGCAGTTATTAAAATTCTGCATAAGGCATCTGCAATTCCAACCTCCCATCAAATTTTCTCTTTTTTATTTGCCTATCCAAATCTTCTCTATCCTTCAATACCAGTTGAAAACTATCATAAGTGTCAACCTTTCATCACACTGATGTTTTTCTGAGCACCTAGAGCAATTGCCTATATATTTCATTCAAGGACTTAATCATGTTTTTCTGTGTGGCATATTATTATTTTATTGTTATTCAAATTATTTGCCATTAAATGAAATCTTTGCTTCTCAAAACCTTTGGGAAATAATCCTGCAAGCTAAGCTCTCTAGCTAACTGAAGATTTACTTTTTTAGTATTAAACTTTCTCTTATTTTATCCATTGTGGATAGATATATTAACAAAATAGTATATTTCTCCTGCTTTTGAAATAAGCAAATGATAACTTAATAGTTTTCTTGGTTGCTTAGTATAATCACTACTGATAAAAGTTTTTCTACTGTTAAATTACAGGGTGGCTCTAATAGTGTTAGATTTTTGTTGATAATAAGTTACCTAAAATGACAGTGCTCACCGAAAAATATTTGTCTGATTTGTAATTTTATATGTTGCTTCCATTTGGAGCATATTACTTGCCTCCCTTGAAGGATTTCTATAGATATTTACAGCCAAACAGGTTTGTGTTAGTATTTGCACCGTTTTCACTTCTGTTTTACCTTTCTGACTTTATTGTAAGTGTACATTCCTATAGTTAACTCTAAAAAATTTAGTGCAATGTGTTATACTTTTAAGAGAAACTCAAATAGGTCTTTAATTCAAGAATCTTATCACTTGCATAAAGATCTTTACCTGCTTAATCATTGATTTTTAAAAATAGATTGCATGTGAAAAATATTTCTTAGAAAGGTTAATTTAAGGGGAGAAAGAAATATAGTGGAAATATGAACAGTTTTTAGTGCTGTTCTTCATGTTTACTTTTGTATTGCTTTCAGGCTTTGTGTTTTTTTTTGTTTTGTTTTTTTGTGTGTGTTTTTTTTTTTTTTTTTTGTACTAGTAAAAATGTTTTCAAAGCACACGCTTTTAGATCTCCAATACTTTCCAATTCTGTATTCAAGGGGTGGATTTCTCCAACTACAAATTTACCCTACTTAGTTGTCAGGCTTGATTTCAGTGCAGTCAAATCAGGCTATGATTGGTATACAATTTCACAACCACTACCTATTCACCTCAAACCTCTACATCAGATTCCTGTTTCCAGAAATCCTCTCACATTTTTCATCTCTGAAATGGGAAGATTTCCCTTATTCTCCTTACAAGGCGTGCAACAGGCGTGTGGTTCCCTTCTTGGGAGCCCCACTGCGCAAATCCTTAGAGAGAGCTGGCAGACGGGCAGGTGGTGGGGAGCGTGGGCTCCGACGCCATGGGAGCCTCGAGGGTTGAGCGTTCACAGCTCCGGAAGCCCCAGTGGGCGTGCATTACAGTGTACTCTTTCAGCTTGGCCATCCGCAGGCGTCTTGTGTTAATCAGCTCAATTAGACCCTCTGTCCTGTTGTAAGGACAGTGGGCTTTCTGTATGCCAGGTTCTTGCCCTAGTGTACCGGAAAAATCGGATCACACGTGGGCTTGGAGGACGGGTGCAAGGTTGGACTGAGTGATGGAAGTTGCTCTCAGCCAGGTGGATGGGGGGTCCTAAGAGGAATGGTGTGGGAAGGTGGTCTTCTGCTGGAGTTGCGCCGCCCAGCTGCGGGCCTGTACTCTGACCGCCCGGACCAAATTCCACGTCATCTACATCATCCTGCTGTCGGTGGTCAGCCAGCCTCTGTCGGGGTGCTCTTCTGCTCTTCTGCTCCTCTGCTCCCCTCCATGTCCAGCCGCTTGTGCGTCTGTGCCCGCCAGCGTCTCTCGGGCTTATATGGGCACCATATGGGGGGCATGGCGGGCCAGAGTGGTCTTGGAAAATGCAACATATGGCCGTGAAAATAGGAGTGCCTGTCCTCACTTAGGTCCGTGGGCACAGGCTCCAGGGTGGAGCCCTCGCCAGGAACCCTGCGGTTCTCTACCCAGCACTTCCCTGCCCCTCTCCGGTATCAGTTCTATGGTATGCTATCATTATGACGATATTTTCATGTTATTTGGAAGAGAATTAAACACTTTGACATATGAATTTCTTAGCCATTTTAACTCCTTAGCCATTGAGAGGAATCTTACCTTTGTCATCTCGTTACCTGGGGCTTGGCTGTACGTGGAGAGAAATGAGACATATCCGGGAACTTTGGACTGAATCACTTTAGAAGAGACAAGAGACCTACTGAGGTGATCAATGAATAGATGTGGAAGGTGATGAGGAAGTAAAGTCAATATCAATGCAAGTAGGATTTGGGAGAAAATTTAGAGCAAATGAAGAAAGACACTGTAGAACAAGAGAGAGATGAAAGAAATATAACTGAATATTTGCTGTATTTTAAGAACATAATCTCCATTTACTTGCCAGTTATATTTGCTAGAAATTTGAAGAAGTTAGTTTGACTTTAAAAATTATTCAGAAATATGTTATACAAGTCAATGTCAATGTTTTTTTTGTTTGTTTGTTTGTTTTATTTTTTTATTTGAGACAGAGTCTCTCTCTGTCGCCCAGGCTGGACTGCAGCGGTCCGATCTCGGCTCGTTGCAACCTCCACCTCCTGGGTTCAAGCGATTCTCCTGCCTCAGCCTCCGAGTAGCTGGGACTACAGGCCATGCCACCAGGCCTGGCTAATTTTTTGCATTTTTAGTAGAGACGGGGTTTCACCTTGTTAGCCAGGATGGTCTCGATCTCCTGACCTCATGATCTGCGTGCCTCAGCTTCCGAAAGTGCTGGGATTATAGGCGCGAGCCACCACGCCCAACCAAACCAATATATCTTTACAGAGGAAAGACAACAACAACAACCACTAATAATAATAATAATAATAATAATAATAATAAGTAATAAAACATGTGTCCATCACCTAGGTAAAGTATGTAACTTTTCAGCATTACTATGATTGGGATGGGAGGAAGTTTCCTATAATGGAAAGTAACCAGAAGAAAAGAATGAATCACAATGAAATCTCAGGAAAAATATAATAGAAGTAAATAATTTGACAAGTGAAGAATATTGTAGATGGAAACAGACAGCAATATTCATTATAAAACAAAAGTTGGAAACAACTTAGATGTCTAGAAATAGGAAATTGGTTATTTAAATACTACAAGATTAATACGGTATAATAAACATAATAATAAAAAGCTCTATTAAAGACACAGCCTCAATAAAAGTAATATGGAGTGTATAAAGGAGACTCATTTTTATAAAAATATATTTACTTTATATGTATATATTTGTACAAAAAAGTCTTGGAGGAAATGTAGGTTACTTCATTAGTTTCTTATAGAAGTTATTTTTGGCTGATAACATGATAATTTTTAGTAATTATAAATTTATTTCTTACATGTTAACATTTTTCCAAAGATCATGAATTTTTTTTTTTTTTTTTTGAGACGGAGTCTCGCGCTGTGTCACCCAGGCTGGAGTGCAGTGGCGCGATCTCGGCTCACTGCAAGCTCCACCTCCCAGGTTCACGCCATTCTCCTGCCTCAGCCTCCGAGTAGCTGGGACTACAGGCGCCCGCCACCACGCCCGGCTAGTTTTTTGTATTTTTAGTAGAGACGGGGTTTCACCATGTTAGCCAGGATGGTCTCGATCTCCTGACCTCATGATCCACCCGCCTCGGCCTCCCAAAGTGCTGGGATTACAGGCTTGAGCCACCGCGCCCGGCCAGATCATGAATTTTAATGTAAAAAATACAATTCTCAAATGCATTATGGATGTTTATAAATGCATAAGTCCCTCTCCAATAAAACCGTGTCTTTAGAAGTGGTGACTACCTCTACACTAGAAGTACTTAGTTTCTGAATCTACCCAGTAACAAAGAATTTTTGAACTAAGTGCAAGTATCAGCATTTAAAACTCCAGATAACTGTCCAATAATCATAGAAGTCTGGCATCCCAGTGAGTTATCAAGAGCAAGTCACCTAACTTCTCTGAGCCACATTTATATCATCTGTAAAGTGATACCTTCAAGTGGGTTGCTGAGGATTAACAGGGACATGTGTCTTCTACATAGCGCAAATCAAAGAACTAATAGTGGTAATATTACTCAATTTTTATATACAAAATGCTCAGTTAATGTAAATGGAACAATGCAAAAGAATATACATTTAGTTAACAAACTCCACCTCTGATCATCATTTCCCGAAAATGTAATCTCTACCTCTTCTTATGCTATTTTGACAGATTTAGGAAAGGAGAGCACTATGGCAGTGTTCCAAGCAGGTAGGAAGTATTCAAGTTAAAGAAGTATGCCTTGAAAGTCTACTCCTGAGACTATCATATGGCTTTCTTTCTCCTTGTTTAAATTATTTCCCATGCCACCTTTCAGAAGGACCTTGCCTTATCTTCGTAAGCTCCACATCTGTCTTCTTTTTTTTTTGCATTTGCTAAAATATTGTATGCTTTATTTTTGTGATCTGTCTTCTATAAGGTCTCGTGTCTTGGGTCTTGGTGTTGCTCACCCATATGTCATCAAAATCTGGGCACATGGTAGGTGATGAAAAACTATTTGTTGAAAAATGCATGAATGTAGATAGAATGATAATAGTTGATTCTAAAAAATGAAATAAAAGGCATGCCATTGTTTATTTCTATCAAAATTGTAAATCTTCTTTCATGTTTACTTATAGCTAGTAATTCTATTTTATTTCCAAAACCCTCATCCATCAGTAATACATCCTTTCCTGATAACACTAAAGACACATTCTTTTGCCATCAGTAGACCTGATATGTAGGGAGTATGATAATTAGCAAGATCATTTTACTACTATTTTAAAAAATAATATAATTTACTTTTGTGTTTTTGTTTGCTGAATGACTTTGTCGCTCATAACCTCCACAAGTCAGAGCTTCCACATCTATAAAGAGTGATTCCCACCCCATCTGCTCTGTCTGCCTAACTCATTGGGTATTGTGATGAACAAATAAAATAATGCAAGTGAATGTTTTCTGAGAAATGCAACCGGTATACAAACATAAAACATTCAGGAAAGAAATCTGTAAATTTGAAAAATCGAAGTAGTGAAATGTCGATTGTATAATCACAGGCTACAACAATTGAAAACATCAACAGCATTGTACTATCAAACATTTTACATGATAAACAGCAGTGCTATGCCTGTGAAGTGTCTTTTCAGTGGGAAACATGGGGTAATCTTATTGAACAAAACAGAAACACTTGAAGAAATGTAAATTTATTATTCTGGGTGATATATAATGCCACTGTTGACAGAAAAGGACACATTGAAAACTGACAGGATTCAGAAATGAAGTATAAGTTGCAATCAGGTAAAACAGAAAAGAAATGTATGCAAAAGACTCTTGTTCCTCTGACAAGACTGATAAGAAGGAAGGAAAATCTGAACTAATAGATAAAGAATGATTTGGAATTACCTAGCTAACTCATAGTGACAGGCAAAATGGGAAAGACATTGTCAGAAATCTGATTTCAGTTGAATGATGATGTATTTTCCAGAGATTTAGCATTAATAGGAACAAATGCAATATTCGGAGTCACTTTATACAGGAATGGTATCCCTGTGAAAAAAGAATGCAAGTCATTTACAATAAATCTAAATACATGGAACAAAATATGTGTGTGTAATTGACTATCTCCTAGTGACAGTGAGTACTTTTAAGTTTAAAATACACATTCCCAAGAAATCAACTCCAAGGAAATAGATGAAGATTTATCATGGTATATCAAATGTGCAAAGAAACTCAGTGCTGGTCCTAAGCACTACCATTTGATAGGTCACCTGGCTCAGATTTCTCTGGGTAGCTGTCATGCAATTTCTCCACCTCAAAAGTGGAAGAACTTCTGACTCCAATGACATGTATGATCTATGAGTAATGACATAAGTGAGCTAGGCTAGTGGAGCAGACATGTTCTCAGCCTAGGAGACGGGTGTGCTCTGGAATGGTTACATTGAGGACAGGTAGGGTGTTTGTGACAAAATGAGCTCATGATGATTTGTCAACAGTCCTAGAAACTTAAGACAGTGAGAGAAAACAACATGGAAAGTAGTTGTTTTCTCTCAGGAGAGGCTGGGTGATGGGGATAGTCAGTGTAGGTGCCCTTGTATCAGAAACATAATATAAATGGGTAGAAGTAGCCAGTTGTGTTTCTCTATCTCACAAGCTGAGGAGTGGGAAGAACTAGAACGATCCACTATTTTTCCTTGGATGCTTAAAATAATCTTTGCTAACTGTGTTGCTGAAAAAGTGTGTCAGTAAAATCCAAAAAGGCAGAAAGAAAATCCATAACAGACACTCTCTGACTATTCTTGTCAGGGAAGCAGGCTTGACATGGCCTTGTAATTTAACAGTACCATCTTTTTTTTTTTTTTAAAGTAAAATATTGAGACTTTTTCCCTTTTTCTTATATTTTAAGTTCAGGGGCACATGTGCACAAAGTGCAATTTTGTTACGTAGGTATACATGTGCCATCGTGGTTTGCTGCACGCATCAAACTGTCAATTTTCTTTCGATGTCAATTAAGATGATATTTATGGAAACTACAGCCTGGAATTGGTGAAAAAATCCCTTTCTGAAATCATGACAAAACAATGCAAACCTAATTGAATAAGATTAAAATTTTACTCTGGGTATTTAATAACCGCAGCTCCAGCATTGGGTGCGTGCAGCAATAAGAAGACAGCACCAAAATGGTGAATTAATCAACAGAAGGAGTTTTTCATATGGAAAAATCTTTAGACCTCAGCCAGGAGAGGTTTTCTTCCTGAAGACTTTTTGGGTAGAAAGTAGGTGTTTCTTTCTAATACATTTTGACCCTGTTCATCCTACCATTTGTTAATTTCTATCAAATTAACATTCTATCAAATTCTATCAAAAATCTTCACAATTTTTATCAAAAGATATGAGAGAGAGAGAGAGAGAGAGAGAGAGAGAATGAATATCTGTGATGAGAAACTCACCTGAGAGAAAATGTTTGTCTTACAAACAATGGCATGGTTAATATGCATGAAGAAAAAATGTCTCAAGAGTAATATTAAAAATCTTGGAGAATGCCAAGGCAATCGAGGTAGTAAGAACACTTATTTCTGGGAGCCAAAAAAATGAAAACAATGATGATTATCAGAGGCTGGGAATGTAGTGGGGAGCTGAGACGAGTGAGGATGGTTAATGGGTACAAAAATATTGTCAGAAAGAATAAATAAGATCTAGTATTTGATAGCTCAATAGATGACTATAGTCAACCATAATTTGTTGCACATTTTAAAATAATAAAAAGAACATAATCTGAAAGGGTTATGAAAGGATAAATCTTTCGGTGATGGATACCCCATTTACCCTGATGGGATTTTTACACATTGTATGCCTGTATCCAAATATCTCATGTACTTCATAAATAAATATACTACTATGCACCTAAAAAATAAAAATAAAAAACTTACAGAAAATCCTTTTGTAATCTCTTATGCCTGGAGCTCTTCTTACTCTAGAGAAGATGATTTTAGAATAGCGAAGGCACATCGCTAAATTAATGTTTATGCATTTCTTCCAGAGACAACTGTATTTTATATGCTGTAGGTATATAGAAGCTATATCTACATATTTGTATATTTGTAGTTATAACTATTATTATCTAGCTATATTATAATGGAAAAGGTGGGAGAGAATAAAATTGGATGACATTTATGAAAACAAAATCTCTAGCGAATGAAACCAATTATAAATGTTTCATACACTTTTGTTTCCTGAGCATTTGTCAAGAGACAAATATAGTCTCTATCAAAATTGTGATTAATCTAAGAAGATGAAAGCATAAACTATGGTGTAAGACAACTGGGTTCAAGATTCAAATTTGTAATTGAGTGTCTGTGATACATTACAAAGCTATTTCAATGCCGTAAGCATCTGCTCCTGCATATGTGAAATTAAGTATAATAATAGTACCTATCTCGTTAGGATTTTGAGATTTAATGAGAAAATGCCTTTTAAACACTGAAAGGTAAGGGTGTGCTTGATTGAGACTGAACCCCTGCAGTTTGGCTGCTCAGAACACAAGCTGACCTCCTGCATATATATCTCCAGAAAGCAGTTCCCATCCAGTGCTTCAGGCATCCTAGTCTCTACTGCATGATTTGGGCTCCATGATCCCCTCCCCTTCCCTCCCCTCCCCTTCCCTTCCCTTCTCTTCTCTTCCCAGTCTCGCCCTGTTGTCCAGGCTGGAGTATGTCATCTCTGCTCACTGCAACCTCCACCCCCCAGGTTCAAGTCATTCTCCTGCCTCAGCCTCCTGAGTAGCTGGGATTACAGGCACCCACCACCATGCCTGGCTAATTTTCATATTTTTAGTAGAGATGGGGTTTTACCATGTTGGCCAGGCTGGTCTTGAACTCCTGATCTCAAGGGGGTCTAGGCCCCCTCGGCCTCCCAAAGTGCTGGGTTTACAGGCGTGAGCCTTCGCGCCTGGTCTGGGCTCCATGATTTTCTGGAGATGAACATATGTTCAGATAATATGGCAGGTGTGTTGTTTGCATAGCCAGCCCTTAACGCATTGCCTAATAATGGGTAAAGCACTCAATAGAGGTTCATCACAATTATTGCTATTGTTACTTTTGACATTTGATTGTATAAGCACACAATATATGTTACTATGGTTATTATATTTCGTACTTTGGCTTATCTTTTTTTTTTTTGTCATGCCTGTACAGCAGGTCCTCAAATAACATTTTTTAATTATTATTATTCAATATCTTCTTGATGAAAAAAAATTTGACTCTTGTCTGGGGGTCACTGTCTGTGTGGAGTTTGCATGTTCTCTCCAGGTCAGCCTTGGTTTTCTCCAGATATTCTGCTTCTTCCCATATCCCAAAGACATGCCGTTAGGGTCTTTGGTATATTTGCATGGTCCCAGTCTGAGTGACCCAGTCTGAGTGGGGGTGTTTGTGGGGTGGCCCTGCAAGGAATTGCAACCTGTCCAGAGCAGGTTCCTGCCTATCACCCTGAGCTGCTGGGAGAGACTCCCACACCTGTGAACCTGAACTGGAATAAGAAGGTTAGGAAATAGATTAATGCAATGTGTGTGGCAGCTCAGGCCTGTAATTCCAGCACTTTGAGAGGCTGAGACAGGAGGATCACTTGAGGCCAGGAATTCAAGACCAAACTGGGCAACATAGCAAGACCCTGTCTCAAAAAAAAGAAAAAAATAGCCAGGTGTGGTGGTGCATGCCTGTATTCCAAGCTGCTCAGGAGGCTGAAGTGGGAGGAGTACTTGAGCCCTGAGGTTGAGGCTGTAGTGAGCTAAGATTGCACTGCTGCACTCCAGCTTGAGTGACAGAGCAAGACTCTGTCTCAAAAAATAAATAAATAAATACATATTACTGTAAAATAAAAAAAACAACTGTAAACATACAATCATTGTACATACACATGACAATAAACCATGCATTCGGGAAAGTTCTCAGTGAATCTACCCTATTTGTTCTGTTTGTGTTTGAACTGTGTGGTGGCCTGAGGTGTTCCTGACAATCCTTGTATTGCACACATTAATTCCTTGATTTAACCCGTCACCATTACGACTGGCTTCACTCACTGATTCACCAAAAATTGCGCAAATAGTTATCTTACTTGTTTTTATGAATTTTTCTTAAATGTCTATATAGCTTGCATTTATTTCAATGCCAATATTTAACATTAAAAGTGTTTGCGTCTTTGTTTCTAAGTTTGGTGATGCTTTTTGTGACCAGAAATATGCCATAGGAACTTAGCTTCTGTTTATATCAATTAGCCTATGGTAAAATTGGTTTCATTATACATCACTTTGCTTAAAGTCACAGTTTCCAAGAACCTGTGAGAACTTACTTTATTGCTGAGAAAGACAGAAGTAATAACATTACACTTTTGTTGACTTTAGGTTATTTAAACCTTGCGATACTGTTCATTTAATACAAGGATAATGAAAACCCAGGAAATACCCTTCTCGACATCAGTCTTGGCAAAGAATTTAGGGCTAAGTTCTCAAAAGCAATTGCAGTTGGTGTACGGTGGCTCACACCTGCAATCCCAGCACTTTGGGAGTTTGAGGTGGGTGGATCACTTGAAGCCAGGAGTTCCAGACTAGCCTGGCCAACATGGTGAAACCCCATCCCTACTAAAAAGACAAAAAAATTAGCCAGGCATGGTGGCGCATGGGCCTGTACTCCCTGCTACTTGGGAGTGTGAGGCACAAGAATTATTTGAACCCAGGAGGTGGAGGTTGCAGTGAGCTGAGATCATGCCATTACACTGCAGCCTGGGCTGAGCAACAGAGCAAGACTGTCTCAAAAAAAGAAAAAAAAAAAAAAAAAAGGAATTGCAAATTCAACAGAGTAAACAGACAACCTACAGAATGGGAGAAGATATGTGCAAACTATGAAACTGACAAAGATCTAATATCCAGAATCTATGAGAAACTTAAGCAACTCAACAAGCAAAACACAACCCCATTAAAAAGCGGGCAAAAGACATGAACAGACACTTCTCAAAAGAAGACATGCAAGTGTCCAACAAACATATGCAAAAATGTTCATCATCACTAATCATCAGAGAAATGCAAAGCCAAGCCACAATGAGATACCATCTCACATCAGTCAGACTGGCCATTATTAAAAAGTCAAAAAATAACAGGTGCTGCAAGAATGTGAAACAACAAGAATATTCATCCAGTGTTTGTGGGAATGTAAACTAATTCAGCCCCTGTGGAAAGCAGTTTGGAGATTTCTTAAATAACTTTAGAGAGAACTACCATTTGACTCAGCAAATGGTAGTTTGGGAGTCTATTCCCAAAGGAAAATGAATTGTTCTGCAGTAAAGATACATGCACTTGTATGTTCATTGTAGCATTATTCACAATGGCAAAGACATGAAATCAACCTTGCTTGGTTCTTATCAACAGTGTATTAGATAAAGAAAATGTAGTACACATACACCATGAAATACTATGCAGCCATAAAAACAACAAAATCATGTTATTTGCAGCAACATGGATACAACTGGAGACTGTTATTCTTATCAAATTAATGCAGGAACAGGGAACCACATTTTCACTTGTAAGTGTGAGTTAAATATTGGCTACACATTGTCATAAGATAAAAATAAGAGTCACTGAGCACTACTAGATGTGAGAGAGAGGGAGGGGAAATGATTGAAAAATTACCTACTGGATACTATGCTCAATATCTGGGTGACAGGATCATTCACACCCCGAACCTCAGTGTCATTAAATAAACCCACATAACAAACCTACAAATGTGTTGCCTGAATCTAAAATAAAAGTAAAAATTATTTTTTAAAAACAATTGTGACTGATGGTCCTTGAAATTTGAAAATGGAAATATTGTGTCAGACAAACTTCTACAACAATGGAAGCAAAAAGCATTTTACTGAAGCCAGGCTTGGATTATAACTGGCCTGATGTAAGACAGAATCTTCTCTCAGATCTAAACCAGTACCCAGTTCTTTGCTCCCGGATAATGGCTATAGTTTCTCTGCATTTTGCTTTTGCCTAATTGTTCATAAGCTGAGAACACATTTGTAACCATTCTCAGCCTTCTTGAATCCAAAACAGCCTCTCCATTTTGGCTTCTGATGTCCTACACACAGATGTCTTGGACTTTTCATTCCCTGGCCTACTTCAGTGTTTGCTGACTGTGTGGTGAGGTGCTGCTGTCGGAGTGTTTTTAATGGGTGAATTTTTTTTTTCTTTAATATTCCAAAGTTCCATTCTTAGATTCATTGCTAGACCCCACACCTTTGCAGATGTTTTGTTTGAATCAATATTTTGGTAAAACTTGAAACTACCGGACGGAATTGACCAAATTTGAAATGTACTCTAACTGCTCTTGTGCACAGACATTGAAAGAAGAATAAAGAGAACAATAAAACAACCTTTATATTATTTCAGATAGAGTTTATTTTATAGAAAAAATTGCAACACATTTATGCCTTGAGAAGCAAATGTTTAAACATTCCCAGTAATACTCTTGACCTTAGATACTACAGATTCACTTAAATAATACAGTGACTCCACAGGCAACTATAATATTGAGATGATTTAATAGACAAAAAAACCCTAAAACATTAAAATGTGATTGATCTGGCCAAGATAAAGCAGCTAGTTAGGAGCAGAGCTGGGATAATAAACTAAGACTAATGACTTTCAGTTTAGGGTTCTCTCTAAATAGGCTATGCTGCTTCATGGCAACACACACACACACACACACAGATACATACACACACAGACACACACACACATACTTATTTTCAAGTTGAAATACAACCCATTAACAACACATATCATATAGAACAGTATTTTTCTCTACCTACCACAATGTTATTTTTAAAAGACTAAAGATACATAAATCTATATTATACATTACATATTAGGAAATGCTAATAAAACACAAGCATAAAATTAATCTTAGCTATACAAAAATTAATTTTTACTAATTTTTATATATTTACCAGTCATTACAATTCAGACCAATATAAAGTGTAAATTTACTGTATATTGTCATATATAGCATATTTAGAATTAAAATCTAAGTGTATGTCTCAATAGATATGTTTTTCATATGCCATTTGTATTACAAAATGTAATTGTACCATTTACTACATTGTAATATTTTACATTAATACAATTATTTTAATTGCCATATTCTTGCATAAACTGTCTGGTCTTCCTGTTTACAAGTGAAAAAATGCATTATTTCTTCCTGTTGTGAAGTCAGAGGAACTCAACATGGTAAAGCAGAGATCATAAGGGGTAAATGTGATACATATTGAGCATCCCTAATCTGAAAGTCCAAAGTCTGGAATGATCCAAAATCTGAAACTTTTTGAGCCCTTGGATGATGCCACAAATGGAAAATTCCACACCTGGCTTTAGGTGATGGGTGTCAGCCAAAATGCAGTCAAAACTTTGTATCACACAAAAAATTATTTAAAATATTTTATAAAATTACTCTCAGGCAATGCATATATAAGCAGCATAAGAAACATACTAATCTTAGTGTTTAGACTTTGGTTCTGTCCTCAAGATATCTCATTATGTATATGCGAATATTCAAAATACACACACACACAAATCCAAAATCCAAAATGCTACTAGTTTCAAGCATTTCAAATAAGGGTCACTAAACCTGTATATAATTACTACTTCACTATTAATGAAAACTAGGGATATTAGAATTTAATAATACCTGATACATACTTTCTTTTTTTTTCTTTTTTTTTTATTATACTTTATGTTCTAGGGTATATGTGCACGACGTGCAGGTTTGTTACATATGTATACATGTGCTGTGTTGGTGTGCTGTACCCATCAACTCATCATTTACATTAGCTATATCTCCTAACGCTATCCCTCCCTGCTGTCCCCTCCCCACAATAGGCCCCGGTGTGTGATGTTCCCCTTCCTGTGTCCAATTGATCTCATTGTTCAGTTCCCACCTATGAGTGAGAACATGCGGTGTTGGGTTTTCTGTTCTTGCGTACTTTCTTAAAAGAATAAACTTTAAGTATTTGTAAAGAATCAGATTCTTCTGAATGTCATTGACCACTTTGACTCACAAAATTCACCAGCATACATAAGCAAAGTGGAAGTGAGTCCAGACTGCACTTTTAAAGACCAGCAAGTCTCTCAGCTCTGTCTTCTAGGAATGCAACACTTCCTTACAACATATTTAGAAAATAAAAGGTTCTGTGCTACGGTTTTATATCTAGTCTATATTAGAAGCACTTCCACATTTTTTACCTAGTATATAATTTTACAAGCAAAATTGACTGATAAAATACATAGTTTATGTAAAGTTATATTTATTAATGCACAGTGTGATTCCAAACATTTTCAATTATTCTTGGTATTTTTTAAATTCCCAAGTTAAAGACTCTTTCAGATGTACTAAAGTGAACAAAGTGAGTACCAACTGGAAATGATTGCTAAGATTTTCATTGCTAGAGTGGGAAGATCACTAGATAAACAGCACTTTTTTTGCTTTATTTTAAACTTCACTAGGTTTGCTGCATTATTATAGGAGCCGAAAGAATCACTGTTTTAATACATTGAACAGTGAAATCAAAAGTATCAACTAGATCAAAGGGCCTCTAATCACAATCACAAAAGTGAAACCAATTATGTGTTTTGTTTTTCATTCAGAATGAGTGTCATTCTGATGACATAGTTTTCATGGCTAAATCATATATTCCCAAAACTAATTAACTAGAGCTAGGTCTTACTGGGTGTTTAATAGTCTATATAGTATAATGTGTAGATTACTTATAATCAAGCAAAATACCCTATTATTTACATCTGTTTTTTCTTTAAGATTCAGAATAAACATATAAAAACACTTTATCTGTAGGATGCAGTTACTCTGAATAAAAATGCATTCTTAATGCATTTTCTAAAAAGAAAAGGAACTTTTCTTTTTCTATGTCCCATTTGGTTAGCAAAACAAATGAAAAATGTTAATTAGCCTTAAAGACACTGACAAACAACATTATCTGTTTTAAAGGATAATACACTTTGACAGATGAAAATAGTAATAACCCTAAGTTTATTTTACTCTATTTATACTCCATCCATTCAATAAACAAGACCATTTTGCAGAACTTATGCTGCAGATAAAACTCAAATTCCTTGAGTACAACTTAAGACGCACACTAGGGTGACAGCAATCTGCATTAATTTTCTAAGCAAATCACATCTATGAAGCAATGGGGCAGTCAGCCAGAAGTCAATAGGGACAGTGGGGCTATGGCTGATGAAAACACACTAAAATAAGGATAAAAATTTTGGTAAAATAGAAATGAAAAATCATAAGTAGAATCAATACGGACATAGACAATTTATGACTGCCAAGGCTTGTGCAAACTTCTCTGATGATGACTTGGGTGAGGGTTGGGGTAGGGCTACCTTTTGTAAAAATCATTGATGGGGGACCAGTTCTTTAAAGTTAGAATCCATCTGCTCTGGGTCACTCAGACATATGCCAATTTCATAGTTCTTATAAATATAGTTGAATAGAGAGTTTGTTAGTTCTTTTAGCACCTATATAGAATTAGAATATCTGAAAGCAGGCTGAGATCAGAAACTGAAAAAGCTCTTGTGTTAACAGAGCCTGGGTGGAGGAAGAGCCAATAATAGTTTGAGATTAGGGATTTAGGAAACTGTAACAAACCAAATATGAGTAGGGATCCAGGAAATCAAGATTGAAGCAAATATTTACAAATTCTAACAAATAAGTTTGAAAAAAAATCCTACAGTAACAAGCGTATCCTTAAATTCAGTCAAAAATTTGTGAATAATATCTGCGTGACATGTACACTTAACTGGGGACTTATAATCCGATCACCAGTAATGTTTCTCCTCTGTATTCTAGAGGAACAATATTCAATACCTAGTATCTAACACTGATCAGAAAATTGAACAAACACTCCGAAGAAATAGTTCAGAGGCATTATAACCCATCCACGTAGTCATATGTTAAGTCTTTGGACTTGAAATGTTTATCCCAGAAAAAGAAAATCAGCATTTTTCAGAACCTAATTGTTGGCTTTCCTACAAGTGCCTTATTGACCTACAGTTGGAGTTAATTAAAATGTCTGACCAGGGTGCTTCCTAAAACAGAATCAGCATGATTTATTCCAAAAAATTCTGGCAATTTCTTAATTGCTTTGGGACTAAAAAGATTGATTCCAACCTGATGATGTTTTACTGGTACTAAATTTTACCTGGGTGATGGGAAGGGGACTCTAAGTTAATGTGCTAAGATTTATTTCCGTAATTACATCAGTTGAATTTGACCCAAACCAGTTTATGATATTGAATCCCCTGATGGAGTATCGTAGATTTAGTTCCCATAAGGAAACTCTTTTGATCATTCTAGGAATTAGTGAAAGTGGGAATCTAGCCACATCTGATTAGTTTGCCCAATTTTGAAGTCAGTGCATTATAGCCATCCAATAAACCAATGAAAAGTTGTGTCACACAAGATTCAGATAGCTACAAATCTTCTTCCTCACATTAACTGTTTAATCTTTGTCCAGTTATTTGAACTTCGTAAATCCGAATTTCTCCTGTGTGAACTGAAGGTCATACCACTTGGCTACAAAGTGTGTCCAGTGTGTGGCATACTCAGGGAGTATCATAGATTTTCCAGAGATTGGAGCTAAATCCAAGAAAGCCTATGGAAGCAGTGGGCTCTGTCTTTGGTTATGCCTGAGAGTGACCTGTGGGGGCGTGCTCATGCACCATTGCTCAGGCTCTCCCTCTGTTACAACATCCTGGCTAGGAATGGTTCCTGCACATCAGCAACCATTCAAAAGCATGCTAGGCTAATGTCCTGCCACGAGCTACCTTAGGAAAGCATTTCATGTTAGTACGGAAAGGGATCACAAGGACTTTCTCCTTAGTGTTTCTGAAATGCCTGTCTTTAGTCTCGCTGTGTCAGAATCACTTTGGAAGCACATTCAGAACATTCATTTTCTTACCTCACTTCAGTTACTGAATCAGCATCCCCATGGGTTTGCTTTGGAACCTGTACAGTTAACAAGATCCTTGAGTAATTCTACTCAGCTATAGTTAAAAACCACTTAAGCAAAACTGGTTTCCTTGTCTATTAACATTCATACGTGAGAAAAGGCAGGCCTAGAGAGGAGAAATGACTTGAGCAAGGTCACCTAGCAGTTAACTCTGTAATGACAGAGTCATTACAGAAATCCAATTCTCCAGATGCTCATTCTAGTGCTATTGCCAAGACACAGCTTTTACTGCCATGGGGTAAAATAATAAGAGCTGGAAACCAACTCCTGATTTCACTAATATGATGTCATCAAGAACCACGATTGTGGAAAATAAAGGGGGGTCCTCGATATTCAACAAAGTTTAAAGTCCTGAAATAAATTAGTACTGGTTTAGAATTACATTTGGCAAGCTAATACATTCTTCTGAATCACAGCCTTCAACTTTACCGGGTCTCTCATAAGACATATGAAGAGACAAAATCACGTTTTCTTACTCTGTTGTGCTGAACAATAATTCTCTGTAATATCAGGATTTGGCAGGTGCAGGGGTAAGATTAAAATAAAGGTAGTTGCAGATCTCCTTTCAGTGATCAAAACAAAGTCTTTTGCTTCTTTGAGATCAGCACATCATACCCTCCAGCCAGCTTTGCTGGAAAGATTGACAGGTCACATCATTCAGACTTGCTGTTCAAGAGATAGCCTAATAGCAGTGTATATCAGATCATCTCCAGACTGCAAAGGAGAATAGAGTGATTGTGAGCCCTACTGCAATTTGCATTCATCACACATACCAAGGTGCTTAGGAGACAGACACTGGTAAATGAACAAAGATCAGAATATTTAAGATCAGAAGTAATTGCTGTTTGAAGTGTTTTTGTGGGAAAGACTAGAAAATTTTATATGTTATCTTACTCAGTATCATCTGCTGGATGAGTGATAATATATTAAAACATTTTTTAGGATGCAGCAGAGTTACTTGGATTAGATTGTTCTCATAAATAACAGGAAGAACATAGTTTTCCTCACCTTTATTAAGACATAATTGACTAATAAGATTGTATTAATTATAGTATATAATGTAACGTTTTGATATGTGATTACATTGTGAAATAATTACATAATCAACCTTCCATCACATCATGTTTGATATGGAAAGATAAACTCATAATTATCTAACTTGTGAGAAGGAAAAATCATTTCAGCAAAAGTTTAATTGATTGTTTTGTTTAAACTAATGCTAGAGAGATTCTATTTGTAGACAAGCAGACTGGACTATAGCTCCAGGTCTACAAAGGACAAACACAGTAACCTTTTCTGGTTGACAACAATTTCTCACAAAAAGATTATGATTTTGACTATATAATTATTTCCACCTCAAAATATTTTTTTTTTATTAATGACGGACTCATCTTTTACATTAATTGTGATATGGACCATTTAGTTTATCTAGAAAAATCTTAAATAGAACAGGATATTTATACCTTTGTAATTGAATTTATGAAACATGAGTATATGAATAAGTGTGTGACTTGAAGACTCAATTTATAAAATAAAAATAAATTAGTGATATTTAGAGAAATGTTTATCTTTGTGTATGTATCTATATGTATATATGTATGTATATATATAGAAAAATATGTATGTCTTTGTGTATGCCTATATACGTGTGTGTATACATATGCCTATACCAAGAGACAGAAGAAAAAAGACAGCAAACTAAAAATATCTATATTACTATTACAAAATTGAATTATTGAGAGAACTAAAGCACAGAAACATTAAAAAACCTCTCATTTAAGCATCTTAAATGCCTAAGAGACTGCCATCTAGAAAATAAGTGGATTGCCACGGCAGGCTTGGGCAGCCTGCTTTTATTCCCTTATCTAACCCCACCCACATCCTGCTGATTGGTCAATTTTAGCAGAGTGCTGATTGGTGCGTTTACAAACCCTGAGCTAAACACAGAGTGCTGATTGGTGTGTTTACAATCCTTTAGCTAGACCCAGTGTGCTAGACAGAAAAGTTCTCCAAGTCGCCACTAGGTTAGCTAGATACAGAGCATTGATTGGTGTATTTACAAACCTTGAGCTAGACACAGGGTGCTGATTGGTGTATTTACAATCCCTTAGCTAGACATAAAGGTTCTCCAAGTCCCTACTAGACTCAGGAGCCCAGCGGGCTTCACCTAGTGGATCCTGCATCAGGGCTGCAGGCGGAGCTGCCCGCCAGTCCCATGCAGTGCGCCGGCCCAGACTCCTCAGCCTTTGGGGGGTCAATGGGAACAGCCGCAGGTGAGGAGGTGGTAGGGGGCAGTGATGGTCTGGTGGTCGGGGAGGCTCGGGCTGCGCAGGAGCCCATGGCATGGGCCGGCGAGGCTCAGGCATGGCGGTCCCAAGCCCTGCCCCGCGGGGAGGCAGCTGAGGCCCAGCGAGATTTCGAGCACAGGGCCGGCAGTCAGGCACTGCTGGGGGATCCGGCACACCCTCTGCAGCTGGTGGCCCGGGTGCTAAGCCCCTCACTGCCCGGGGCGGCAGCGCTGGCCGCTCCGAGTGCAGGGCCCGCCGAGCCCACGCCCACCCGTAACTCACGGTGGCCCGTGATTGGCGCACGCAGCCCTGGTTCCCGCCCGTGCCTCTCCCTCCACACCTCCCCTCAAGCGGAGGGTGCGGGCTCCGGCCTCGGCCAGCCCAGGGAAGGACTCCCATAGTGCCATGGCAGGCTGAAGGGCTCCTCAAGCGCCGCCAGAGTGGACACCGAGGGCGGGGAGGCGCCCAGAGCGAGGGCTGCTAGCATGTTGCCACCTCTCAATTGTATTATGAGAGATGCTTTGGATGGTAGGTATATACACGTGAATAGATGGGACAGAAAATGTTGAGTATGACAATTTCTGCGATAGTCTTCCTCAGGGTTCTGGGATTTGAGAGCAATGTTAAATTCTACTTTGGCAATAAGTTTTTGAATAGTGCATTTCTGGTGAACTGTCAAATGACAAGTGACACGAAGTTTCTTTCATGTCCCTATAAGAAGAGATTGTGTGGAACAGTCCAATAAAAGAAGGCAGTCCTGGGCAAGTGCACCCTGTTTTGATGATATAACATCAAGATTCCTTCCACTCTAAATTTAATGAGATACCCACAGAGCCAAAGAGTCAAAGAGGTTTGCAATATTGATGATTTTTATGCAGTCACTCATGGATGCATTTGCTTAATTCACTTTCAACATAATAAGAATAATATAAAATGGTAATTGAAAACAAGCTCCTGGAGGCTGCAGAACTCATAGGCATTGAGATTTGGAGCTTTAATATACAACAAAGCACAGAACACTTGACAGTCTGGTGTCCACTAGTTTCCAAGAAAAGAGTCCAAAAAGCTTAAAAACCGTTTGATTTTATTAGTCTATTGTATTAAATTTTCATGTGAAAAAACACAGTTTATCAGTCAAAAATGCCATCAGTCCATTAAAATCTATTAATATATGGAGGAAGATTATAAAGTTTTCTTCAGCCAACACTTTTCTGCCCATTTTAAGACTCTAAATGCAGACTTTATGTTGTAATTGCTTGAAATTTGCTAAAAAAAAAAAAAAAAAGAAAACAGAAGTTACATAAGACTTAAAAATATTTTCATGTATATTTTATTACTGTGATCTGGTCAGGAAATTACCATTGCGTAATGTAAGAATCTGAGATTTTCCTATTATCTTTTTCTAGATGCAAAATGCAGAAATCACCTTGTGATTTACTATGCTAAATCTAGTTAGCATAGTACTTAGAAGGTATAAGGCCAATAGCATATTTTTAATATAAGCAAGAGTATTTTAATATGTTTAACACATATTATATAATTTATTCTTTATTCCATATTGATTATTATTGAAATTTAGTTAGATGAAAACCATAATATATATTTCAAAAATTCCAAAGTTCTGTTAAGTGGTTTGGATCTATTCCAATATCAAATCAACTCTTGTAATCTATAGTCTTTTCCATTATTAACAATAAGCAACATATTTCTAGCCCTGGATATTAGAATTTGTATGCATCCAATTCTTCCGAATTACCTATTTCTAGAAATTAGACCAGCGAATGCCTCTGTGCTCATAAACTAATCATACACGCATGTTAAGAGGTCCACTGTTGTTGAAGGTAACAAGGACTTCAGAGTGAAAGCAAGCTTGCTTGGAATTTTATTCTGCTGCTTACTGGCTGTAGGATTTCTCATGCCTAGTTTTTATTTGTTTGTTTGTTTTTCCCTGAAATCTATTTTTTTTCCCCCAGTGTAAATGGTAATTCCATCATTAACACAAAAAATTCTTATTAACCCATGATTATATACCAGACACCATACTGAACTCTGAAGTACATTAAAGTCGCTATGTACATAGAATTAGGATTAAAAGAATCAGATAAACAAGTAATAAATGGGAAAATGACTTGGTTTATTGAGAAAAAGGAGTGTTTCTATCCCCCAAAATATATTAAGGCTGAGACTTGAAAGCATGAATAAAGATAATCAGGAGTGGGAGTTTGAGAATCTGAAGGAATACAAGTGCAAGGGTTTAGAGGTTTAAGAAGGAATACACATCTTTATGTTTGTTGGTGCATAGAATTCAGAGAATGATGGGAACATATGGGATGAAAAACATGGTTTCCTTTTATAGTTCTTGGCAGGATTGGATATAATATATAAAATATTAACCATATAGTAAGAACTGATAAATGATTAATATGGTCATTATATAATCTATTGCCACGAAATCAGAGTTTAAACTAGATTTTCTAATATAATTTTAGAAAATCTATATAAATAATGAGCACTTAAACTGAATTTAATTTGGTCTTGTGACTACAAACCAACATAAATTTGCTTAATATTCTTCATCTATAATTAACTAAAATAACCATGTAAACTTATTTCCCACTTGGAATCACCTTCTTACAAATTAAAAAGGATGAATGAATATAAAACTGAGGAACTGTAATCACTCATTTTACTAATATGTGAATAAAATTATTCAATAGTTTTTATGAATTTCTTAGAACAAATGGCATTATAATTTTCATTTATATAAGAAAAGATGATTGAACCACCCATTAATTCCATTTAAGCAAACATGCAAATATGCAATTGCTGCTGGAACTAAATGAAATACAGCCAATCTGAAATTTTTAAGTGCTTATTTTTTAAAAATCCAGTATAAATGAATAAAACTGTGAGCTTCTTTCCTATACAACTGATTGTACTTTCTAATCTATGTTCATTTTTGTAGCACAGCCCAGGGCTCACAGATACGGATTAATTTGCTTATTTTTAAGAAGTACTTTTATTGACTCTCAGTGGAAACACATTTGAAAATTCCCTTTTGCATTGTAACATCACTTCTGTTTTTTAATTTGCTAACAAAACTGTTAAAAACAAAACAAAACACTCCTCACAGTATTTCTAACATTTTGGAGGTATTTATAAAGCTATTAATCTTTTAAAATTTCTCCCCATAAAGTGATTCACTTTTAAACATCCTTGCAAAAAAAGACATTTTTACAATTAACTTGATTGCCAACTAAGCATCAATACTAACTTAGGCTTTTATAACAGTTACAACTGAGATTACATGTTCTTAAAATAAAGAATTTCAGAAAGAAAATGGATTATTAGACCAGAATCTATTTTTAGTTGTAAACCAAAAAATATGTGATTGAATTGAAGGAGTCATTTAAGTTGAAATTACTAGGAATGGCTGATTTTACATCTCAAAAAGTTTAGTTGGCGTAACTTTACATTGAAAGTGAAATAAATAATAAATAAAAAATATATTATCGACAACATAAATTATTAAAGTACTAAGCCTGAGAGAGACCAAAGATGTACAAAATGATACTATTTTATAAAAACTATATTCTGTAAACATGAGTAAAGCATAACTTTCAGAAATTAACCTACTTCCAAAAACATCAGCATTGATAGCTGACATCTTCCAGGCAAGAAGGAAATTTAGAGCAAAAATATTTCTATTAGAGCAATACTGATTAAAATCTTAACTGAAGCAATTGACCTCTGCAAGAAATATTGCCAAGTAAAAAAACCAGTTTGATATATAAAATTGTTTTAACTCCCAAAAAGTAAATATAAACAGAGTATATATACATACACATACACACATATAAAATGCATACATATTTATGCATAGATGCATTTATATATAAAAGAAATGCAAATTAGGGTGATGAATAATTTGAGACAACAAACATAGCTATATATGATTTATATAAATTCATTGTTTTAGATCCTTTTGAATGAATTTTTAAAACTTTTTGTCTGGAAATAATTTCAAAGTTATAGAACATTTGCAAAAATAGGAATAGCCTAAGGACTTGTAATTTTCATGACCCAGAGTAAGTAAACCAAGAAAGAAAATAAGAAAAAAAGTAGACAAACTAGGTGGCCCAAAGTAAGAAAATGTAGGAAAAGAAAGAAGTGGGGCCAGGGGAGAAAGAATTGAAAGAAAGATCATTCATAAGAGACATATCTAGAAGTGTGAAATTCACCTTTTGTCTTGAACTGGAAAACTATAAAGCAAAATTAACTCTTTTTCTTTTAAATTATACTTCACTTTCGGGCCTTGGTTGCCACTTCGGTAAAGATTTTTATGTTGAGTTGGACACACTCATAGAGATAGTAACCCTGTCATTGGTCCTCCTACAAAGGCTCTGGCTGCAGAAACATTGAGCCAATTTGATTATAACAAACCTGCCCCTCCTACCAAGACTTACTGCTCCAGCTTTCCTATAGACAACTGACATTGGCTACGTGGGTTTGTGTTTTAGCTCTTTCAGTCGCTCATTTCCATTTAATTTAATTTAAATTAATTTCTCTTAAGATAAAAACGTGGACAAAAAGAGTTAACATAAATGTTCGGAATTAGTTATGGACGAATAAAATTATTCTTAAATCCTTGAGGAGCAATTTATTATACAGGTATTGCCTGGGAGTTTTCTGGAAATATATTTGCTGGAGTATAGTTGCAATCCTTTGTATAATGAATGAAAGGAATTATGGAGGTTGCCCTATTTTTTCTCTATGGAATCTTTGAGGCTTCTTATTTGTCGATTTTGTTTTATTTTCCTTTTGAAATTAATTAATTAATTGGTATCAATGAAATAGGAACGTGAGAAATAGTCTGGTAAGAATCACTTGGCTGATTGGGCACAGAAAAATGAATACATACTCACATAAACATGTGCATAGATGTATTCCTAAATTTCACACACAGGTTATTAAATCACTTTATTGATCAATTACTTTTTAAACCTTCACTTAGGTGTACATGCCTGCCATCTTACTCTGGTCACATGGGTCTACAAAGTTGACATACACAATTAGCAAAGCAGAAGTAGATGATATTCCCTAGAGTAAGCTAATTCTCAGTTCTTTCTCTGCTAACTGTGATGTGCTTGTGTGTTTAGGCATGACATGGTTTGGCTGTGTCCCCACCCAAATCTTATCTTGAATTGTAGCTCCCATAATTCCCATGTGTTGTGGGAGGGACCCAGTGGAAGATAATGGAATCATGGAGGAGATTTCCCCCATACTGTTCTCTTGGTGGTGGGTAAGTCTCATGAGGTCTGATGGTTTTATATAGGGTTTCCCCTTTCACTTGGCTCTCACTCTCTCTTGCCTGCTATCATGTAAGATGTGCCTTTTGCCTTCTATCATGATTGTGAGGCTTCCCTAGCCACATGGAACTGTGTTCCACTAAACCTCTTTTTCTTTGTAAATTATCCAGTCTCATGTATGTCTTTATCAGCAGTGTGAAAATGGACTAATACACAAATAGACAATGGATTTCTTGAGGACAGAGACTGTGTTCACTGTCCTTTTATGTGTGTGTGTATGTGTGTATGCGTGCATACTCTCTATAATAAGAGTACTCTCTGTAGTGTGTAGAACGTGGGAAAAATTCATACTGTATGATTTCTTATCTTCACAATTCCCGATATTTTTGGAAAGATTATACTGAATTAAAACAGGTGTCAAAGGCAGGTTTGAAGACAAAGCTAGTTAAAAACAACTAGGAGGAGGGGGATTAAGATAAGGTCATTCGTGAAGTTCGTTTGCTTTTTGTCAGAGAGGATGATGTTTGCGGTACAGGGCAAATTCAAGCTAAGATTCAGATACAACTCTTCCTTTTCATTTCACAAATGCCAGCAACTCAAGATCCCGCAATACTCAGGGAGTAGAACAATAGGCCTGATTTATCATATTCCAGTGTCTTTAATACATGCTGCCTTGAAGTGAATAATTGTGGTTTGAAGAGATAATGTGTGTGTATAGTTTAGCAATTCCAGTTGCTTATTTCTGTTTAACTTAATTTCTCTGAAGATAAAGACATGGACAAAAGGAATTGACACAAATGTTCAGAATTAATTATGGATTTATAAAATCATTTTTAAATCTTTAAAGAGCAATTCAATATACTCATTTGTACTAAAATAGACAGGTAATTTTTCATTTGACGTATTTGTTGGGATTTTGCATACTTGTGCTCCAGGGAGTACATTTATCATAAAAGACAGTATAGTGGTAATCCCTGGATTAGTGTGACATGACAGCCCTGGGGTTTCCAGTGGAGTCAATAAAGAGTTCTTCATTTCCCTGCCTGAGTAATGAACTCATTATTAAGTAAGGAACGACAACAACAACAACAAAAATTATCAATAGATAGAAAATGAAAATTATGACTCATAACTTGTAAAGACTAAGATAAAAAATGTTACTTGAGGCAGAGTAGATATTCAAAATATTTAACAATCCTGTGGCAAAGTCTTAGAATATTTAAAATGGTAGCATCCAAGCATAACAATTTTAAGGCCGTATGAGCATAATATCCACCCTGAGTGGTTTGGACAGAATGACCTCAGTCTCTCCTATCCACAAGAGAAGTCATGTTAAGACAAACCACTTAAAGAAAAGATTACAAAGCAATTATGTCTCACCCAATTACATCTTGGTCTTTGTAAAACTAGCTGAAAAAACAAATTAATCCTCCTGGAATGTTCAATACTGTAACTCCACCACTCCACCCACTCACGAAGGAGGGTGGAAATTAACGCCACCCACTCACAAAGGAGGACTTTGATCAACTAACCAGGTAACAAATGTCACATCAATGGGAGGAATAAAGGCTGAGACATGATACAGACTGAGTTTAGACAGGCTTAGTAAACAACTCTCCTAGAGGAAGAAATATCAAGAGAGGAAGGGAAACATTCCTTGCTGTAAATATCTCATCTTAAATGCCATAAGATATCCATAGCATGGATAAAACAAATAGAAAAGCTAGAGAAAAACTAAGTCAAATAAATGAAATATTGACCCATAATTATACTTGGCATTCTAAGTTCATCTGACATTTATTTTAAATGAACAAAAAATACTCTAGAAAAAAGAAAACAGGCTTTGCATTTACTATCCTCAGAAATATACAATTTTATCCATAATTAAAATACCTGGAAATGTTTTGCAGCTATAGATAGTTAGCTATGGATATACACATAGAATTTTGTAACTAACATGAAATATACAATGTACTTATATAAATAAGCTCCTGCTTTCTTTTGCATCAACATAGAAAGACCACTTTATATTATCCATACTTTTAACAATCAAGTTACTTGTATCTTTAAAAAGTTTTAATGACTTAGTGAAGGTCATCCAGCTAATATGAGGCAGAGTCAGGACTAGAAGACACAAGTCCTGTTACCAATAAATTTCAATAACTATAGGATATTTGATATGAGTGAGGTCCTGTACTGAGGGCTTTTATGTTGTTTATTACCCAGTTGGACATACGTGTTCTTCTTCTCTGCCTTCTAGATTTTGCAGATTCTAGCACTTTTTAATCTAGTTTCTAAATGTTGATGGACATGTCAGTCTTCTGATGAAGGGTACTGACACTGCATGTCCATTCATATATGCTAGCACCAAGAAGTGTGCCTATGGCCACAGAAGAGCAGAATAGTCATATATGATTAAAGTGAGCAAATGTCACAGTTTTCTCAGACAGTTCAAATCCATGCCTGTTATTTCCACTTTATTTGTATTTGCCTTGCTTTCAAAAATCTTCCTGCTTTGGTGTAAATCACTTGACCATCCCGGTAATTAATGTGAGTGTGTGGCTGGTTTATGAAGGATTACTGGAAGAAAGGCTAAGGCATATTGGAATCACTTTCATGAATAACCTTGTAGGTCATGCTACGGAGTTTAGACTTGTCTGTAGTTAATAGGAAACCACCAGGAAGCTGAGGAGTATTTTAAAAAATCATATTGAAAGCTGTTTACCAGTTCTGCCTGGATCAAAAGCATGCACTGTTCTGTATACTTGACCATATTATCTAAAGATGGCTGTATAGTTTAGGCTATATCAATGGATGTATCAACTTAAAAACATTAAAAACTATATCTTCCAGAATACGCTAATAGCTAGCAAAATTTATCCTCAGTAATTTCTTTTTCTTTTTTTCATTTTGTGCTGTGAAGTATCCACATAAACAGATAAGAAATCTTATTAGAAGTACATCATGCTTTTGGAGGTTTATTATATATTAATCCATGGTGCCATTTCAAAGTATTAATTTCACTAATGCTTATTTACTGTGGAAAAAAATTTGTAAAGTAGACGCCAAATGGACGCCTTCGAGTTACCTAGAAAATTCCCTTGCTGAGAAACAAAGTGTTACTTCTGTGGACTATATCAATTTGTGAACTTTACAAAAAGGTTTGGTTTGACAGGCAGAGTCCCTCTGAAGAGGCAGTAAACTGCTATACTGAGAAAGCAGCAAATAGCTGAAGTTGAGAGAAAGGTAACAGTCCACTAAACGGAAGGCCATCAGCTTTACTGTGACACCAGCATGATTCTGATCTCCCAAAGGAAAATTATATTGAAAACTCTCTAAAAATATAAAAGAAGTAATGTCAGAGTCTTTAGTTAAATGATAATTAAAAATCTAAACATACAGTATCAAATGCTGATGAGTATTGTTTCCATGGAAAATGTATTAGAAAGATGATGGAATGAATGAGTCTTCTAATTTTTTTGGATAAGTTGTATGATAGTGTTTACTAATTTAATTGAAGAAATTTACAATTGACAAATTATTCAATATTTATCTTGTTTTATTTTAAAAAACGAACATAAAAAGGGAACATTATAATTTAGTTGATGGACATTATATATATAAGCTTTTACAAAATATATTAATTCCTGCTACTAATTATATTTCATAGGAATAGCATCTATTTTCAACTAACAGAATCCATTTCAGAGGAAAAATTTTGTGATACACAAATGTTTTCTATATATTAATTGTCAACCAGATATCATTGCCAATGTAAGTGACACACATAGTGTTGTCTTTCTTGTCTTTCTTTCTTCTTTTCTTTCTTCCTTTTTCTTTCTTTCTTCCTTTCCTTCCTTCCTTCCCCCTTCCCTTCCCTTCCTTCCCTTCCCTTCCCTTCCCTCCCTTCCCTTCCCTTCCCTCCCTTCCCTTCCCTTCCCTTCCCTTCCCTTCCCTTCCTT